>NC_092344.1:9172360-9478198 GCF_963676685.1 Mytilus edulis
ATCAGTTTCCAGGAAACAACTTGTCAGTAAAGTAAGATATATGTAGACATGACCGAGGATCAGGTCGCCGGAACAATAGTTCATCTGGCGTTGGAACAGCAATTGTTCAACCCACTGGGAAAATATCAGATTATGACCTTCATGTCTCACATTGTGCAATATGTCACAGTGATGAGGATAAAAATAAAAAGACGCAAAACTGTTATAAGAATTAGCCAAAAGCGCCAAAGCCATGCATGGAATCGTCACTAGGAGCATCTTTAATGAAAAATATTTAAAAAGTGTTTAGGATTCCTGTTGCAGTGCTCAACAGGACGACGATGCAGGATAAAAGCAACAATGGACCTTTAGGTAAAAAAAGGTGGCTGATATTATAGAATATTATAAAATCTGTTGAAATACAATGAAACTAAGCTCAAAGAAACATTGACAGTAATAGTTTCACATTCATTCGGTCAACATGTCACAAAAATTGAAAACGTAGCAATTGGTGCAAAGTATGGAAATATTTTTTTTAAATATCTCCCTCATGGTAAACCGCCAATGGATGATGATTGACAACAAGACGTCCAAACCATATTTGACACAGTAGCGAATAATGCTGAACGGATAGTCCCGGCTGGATCCACAAAGGATGTTGAATCTACAAACAATAGTTATGCATCGAAAGCACCTAAACGGTTTTGGTTTCAGTAAAAGTGAAAATCTGAAAAGGACGGTAAGTGCTGTAGGGTTGCAATAAAAACATAGGATATTTGATATTACATGCATAAATACACAAGCGAACCTTTTACCTGATGAAATCTTAAATAACCATACTCTCAGCAACCTGTGGAAAAAAGGAGGCGTTTCGAAAAGAAGAAATTTAGAATCAAATTGATAGTCAGAAAATCGGGATTGCCTCTTAGTTTAGTAACTGAAATTATAGAGATACCAGGAATGAAAGAAACCGCATAAAATCATTACTGTGCTATTGTCCTTTTACATCTTTTACTGGTAGTTGAATAATTTTTGACTTTGAAACATCGCTGTAATCAGATTCCGAAATTTGATAAAAGCTGTGCTAAACAAATGCAGCCTCTGGTGATACGTTTGATACTTATATTTAAAGCAATCAATAGCGCCGTGTTCAAATGCCGTTACTGTTTAACAGGAAATAGAAATGTCCTTTTGAATGAAGGAAAACCTGTTCATGCCGTTACTGCTGAAGCAGCTTTCCAGAGTTTTCTATTTTGGTTAAAATAATAGACTGGTCATGCTGAATTTCTCGCTACATTGAAGACCTGTTGGTGACCCTCTGCTGTTGTTTTTTATTTGGTCGGGTTGTTGTCTCTTTGACACATTCCCCATTTCCATTCTCAATTTTATTGTTGCACATAATTGCGAATTATTTGATGCAAGGCGGCTAATTAATAACATGTTCAAATTAATATGCTATGCAGCTTTCGGGAAATGCATTTCTGGATTCACAGAAACGCTTTCGCTTTTCCGGTAAAATTCCCATGTACAGTCAGCTGAAACTATTTGGGCAATATAAAAAGTAAAATAACAAAAATTCTGAACTCAAAAGGAGAATTCAATCGGAAATTCCATAATCACATGGCAAAATCAAATGACAAAACATATAAAAAACCGAATTGGCAAGAACGGCGTTGATTATATCGATTCCTTTAATACATAAGTTTATGACTTTTACCAATGCAGAGGAACAATATTTACAATTGAATTTTCTCTTAGCGTTGAATCATCGATTGCTGAAAAAATGGAATATTATAAAGGATGATGCTTAGAGATTTTCGAAATCTTGCTAAGGGAAAAGATGGCTGTAAGATGTGTCCAATCCTGTGCTAAGAATTGCATCTGGATCGAGCTTTTAATACAAAAGGCTCCATGGGTTGACTCGATTTATTGTCTCATAAAAGACAAATTGCTTCACCCCGTGTTAGGAAAACAGCGGTTATATAGTTATATAGAGTTTATAAGAATCCACAAATAGTTCATTTAAATCGAATAATTTTGACGGTTATGGTTCAACGTATTTTCTAATTCATAATACAAATATATCATAATGACATATAATAGAACAATATTATACGAACGGGACCTTTTAAAGTACAGAGTCACGTTATAAGAACCAAAGAAACACAATAAGTCGCATATACAAACACACCAGCTAAGAATGAAAAATAATACAAACACATTGACGGGAGGTTTAAGTACCGAACCACGTTAAATAGATATCACATAAAACAATCCAAACGTAATATTAATAATAGAACAAAGACAAATAAAAGAACAATATAACACGTTGTTAGATGATACACTATGGCAGTATGCAGAATCTATACATCAAGACTATCATGTATTATTTGTGAAGTTGATACGGAATATTTATCAACAAGGTTTTTGGTACCTTCCGATGAACTTTTTTTAGAAGAAGGACGAGACGTTCCTTGACATACCCCTGGTTTGTTCATCAACTTTCTAGTCAGACACTGATGACGTTTTACAAAGTCTGTAAAAGCTGCAAGCTCTTGAATATCGAATAAGTTGGGAAATGTATATCCCACATGAAGGTGAAGTTGGTATATTACCATTAAGGTAGGGGTGGATTTATAATTTCAAAATTAAAATCGTCTCGTTTGTCATAGATTCTGGTACTGAGACGACTGTGTCAAATTCGAGATATAAGTCCAAAAAGCAAAAGCAAACGTCCTTTTAAAGATCGACTTGGCGAACATCTCCGACATGTCAAAAATAAGTCATCGGAGCCCACTGGTAAACATTTCAACCAGACAAGGCACAACATCCATCATATGTCTTTCGAAATCATCGAAGTCCTCTGGAACGATCCTAATAACCCACGTCAGACGTCCTTAGGAGTTACTCGGAGCGCTAAAACCTATTGGAATCAACAGTTTAGAGACTCCAAATTTCACTACACTACTCTATTCCCGCTTTCAATTTTGTATTTTTTTGGCTTTCTTTACTATTTTGATCTGAGCGTCACTGATAAGTCTTGTGTGTACGAAACGCAAGTATGGTGTATTGATTTATAAGCCTTGGTAACTCTTAGCATGTTAAAATGCCCTTTTGTAATGTTCTTGTATTTATTTGTACTGTTGTATTTAAAATTGCCTGAAAAGCGCGAGGTTTGACTAGCCGCAAACCAGGTTTAACCTAGCATTTTTCTTAAAATGTTCTGTACCAAGTCAGGAAAATGACAAATTCGTTTCTTTGTTAGTTGCATTGTCGTTTTGGTTTCTTGGTGCACTTCAGTGTTTCTGCATATGAATATGGGATAACACCAGTTTACTCGGAACTACACATACATGGGTTTACTATAACATATGTACATTCGGAAGACTACTACGTCATATCATGGAATACCGGGTTTCCCCATGATATATTTGAGTCATTACCCGTTGTTATTCAGATCGGACGTCCCCACATTGATGAGCGACCTGCAAGATGACAAATGACTCAAGCCTAGGATTGTTATACTTAGGTAATATACTGCATACACATATCCCTATAAAATCATTACATTTCTTTTGTTTAGTTGTTTTCCTCTTATAATTGATGTGTATAACTCAGTTTTAGTTTGTAACCAAGATTTATTTTCTATCAATTGATTTATGACTTTCGAACAGCGGTATACTTCTGGACCAAGTTGTTCATCTCTCGGTTAAATTTCATAACCCTTTATTTCTGTTGTTCATCCTGTGGTTAAATGTTACCCTCTGTTAACAAAACTTTGAATTTTTGGAAAAAACTAAGGATTTTCTTATCCCAGGTATAGATTACCTTAGCATTATTCGGCACAACTTTTTGGAATTTTGGACCCTAATGCTCTTCAACTTTGTACTTGTTTAGGTATATAAATATTTTGATATGAGCGTCACTGATGAGTCTTATGTAGACGAAACGAGCGTCTGGCGTACTAAATTATAATCATGGTACCTTTGTTAACTAATTAAAGCATAAGTTTAAACAGATATATTTAACCTAGGGTTAAAAGTTTCAAAATGGCAGCACAACTTGTTTTTAATATTCCAAATGTTAAAGTAAGAAAACCGCGAGTATTTCAGGGAGGAATTAATCTCACCAACCTAACAGAAAGAGAGATATAGATTTGGGAGGGAAACCTTTGATTTTTCAGTGGATCTATTTGGAAAAGATCTGCAACGATCAACCTGAAAAAGACCGCACTGACAGTGGAGGAGCAGTTATATATTGCCCTGAGATTTAATACAAGCGGGTCATTTCTCTAAGTGATTGGTGATACCTTGGGGTATGACAAATCAACAGTTTGCAGAGCCGTGGATGATGTTACCAATGAAATACTGGCCAGAAAAAAAGATTTTATATCTTTTCCAACAAGTAAAGATGACATTGACGAGGTCAAGCAAGGTTTCCACGAACAAGCTGATTTCCCACATGTCGTAGGATGCATTGACTGTACCCATATACGAATCCAGAGGCCAACCGAGGATGAAGCTGTTTTCGTCAACAGAAAGAACTTTTCTAGTATCAATGTTCAAGCCGTATGTAATTTGAAGATAAGCCTGTCAAAATACCTTAATACCTTGTTTAAGATTTATTTAAATTTCGGACCTCGGGATTTCATGTTTTTAAGCCCGGGGTTTCGGGATCAAGAACCCTCCCACCCCCTATAGTGTTTTAATTGTTTTACTGTCCGGATTGGCTAGACATTAGGATTTATAGGAATGTAAAGCTTCTTTCAGAGTTTACCACAAAGACCAAGCACTTAAGGAATTATCACTTTTCTATTACAATTTAAGTATGGAATTGTCAAAAACAAGGAAAAAGGATAATTATTATCAATATATAAAGTCCCTGAAAATAAAGAAAAAAATATTTTAATGGTTTTGACGCAGCGAAGACATTTTAAAAAATTTTAGTCAGAGAAAAGATAACAGAATGTAATGCAATTTCATCTTTTTCATTATCATTGTTTCAAGTTGATAATTTGCATCTAAATTCTAAAAGAGAAAAGGCAGATGATGTTAATATATACTTTAATTGTTCCTATATTACGTGATAGTTCTTGTGGCTGATTGGATAGCGCGCTAGCTTGTTACCATCATGATAGCGCGTTCGTACCTTGAATAAGTTAGGTTTTTTTTTCTTTTGCTCATATAAAATGATGTGGTATATTTAACAATGAGACAAAAGTCACAGAAATTAACAACTAAAGGTCATTGCACGGCTTTCCAACAATAATTATAACCCATACCGCATAGTCAGCATACTAAAATTTCTTCTCTTTGTAATTGGTCATTGCTGAAACTTCTATATTAGTATCAGGTCATTGTGAGCCAAAATGCTAGTATCATGTATAAGGTTTTCTTTTCAAAAATGGGTGACTCTTGATACGAAAAGAAAGGATGTAAACTTCGATTATATTTGTTTCATTTTTTTTTATAAAGAACACCTGCAATTTCAATCATGATTGACAGGGGTGCTGGTTGCCTAGTAGAGATGCACATGTTCAATGTTCAATATGAGTGCATTTTTTTTTCTTTACTGTTAATTTCGAACATACGTGATGCGAGTGTTAATCATGCAAACAAATAAGTGCTATATGATATACACACAAAACCTTTTCGTTTTCATTTATTACTGTGGGTTTTTTTTTCAGGTATGAGGTTGAAAACCCTTACTTATTGTATCATGTTCGAGTCTCGTATTGATGTGTCTTAGTTTAAATGATTATTTATGACATTACCCTGGAAATCATTCAATGTTAATGTCTATGTGATGCACAATAAATGAAATTGTATCATGCACCATTGTTGGGACATCTATTACTGAAAAAAATATTTCCTTGAATGTAGACCGAAAAGAAGTCAATGTATCTCTTTCCCCTTCTGTGATGCCTTTTGCGGTGTCCACATAATTGTTTAAGATGCTGTCATCTACTTTTGACTCCCCCAAGGGTGACTGGGGTATAGAAAAATGGTCACTTTGTCTTATTCCGACCGGCAGTAAAACGCTTGCCGAAGTGGGGCGTCCGTTTGGTTGTGCGGGATGTATCAAGTTCGCAGTCACGTCCGGTCAGAAGGGGGACGTTAAATCCGATGCCTCGTGTAAAGAGAGAGCCACGCTCTTTGCACGTTAAGAACCCTTGCAACAACTAGGGGTCCGTAGGTGGCCTGTTGCAAGGCACAATTTCTGTCCCTATCCAAGATACCGTCATTTTCCAGTGGCAGTCCAAATTTCCCCGACCATCATCCCAGATGGCCTCTATCGTATCAACCTACCTATTGTATTTATTGAACTTGTTCTCGTCCTGAATATGCATGAAATATTTGCCACTGGACCGTTAAGCAACCATAAATCAACCAACCTACTTTTGACAGTGCTATATTTGGACTGTAATTCTGTAGAAATTGGTGAATTTTGGTCTTTAGTGGATAGTTGTCTTATTGGCAATCATACCACATCTTCTTTTTTGTATCACCAGTGTCGCTCATGTCAAAATATTTATAAAGCCAAACAAGAGGGTCAAAGAAGCCAGATTATTTAATTTCACTTTCAGATATATTGATGATGTTCTTTCCATAAACAATCCGAACTTTTCTGAATGGGTTCCATTAATATATCCCCCAGAACTAGAAATTAAAAAACAACAGACACTGCTTCCTCCGCCTCAATTTAAGACTTGTTTCTCGAATTTGACTAACACAGTCATCTCAGTGCAAGAATCTATGACAAACGAGACGATTTTAATTTTGAAATCATAAATTTCCCCCACCTTAGTAGCAATAAATCAACTTCACCTGCATATGGGGTATACATTTCCCAACTTATTCTATATTCCAGAGCATGCAGATCCTACTCAGACTTCGTGAAACGTCATCAGTGTCTGAGCAGAAAGTTGATGAACGAGAGGTATGTCAGAAAACGTCTCGTCCTTTTTCTCAAAAAAGTTCATCGGAAGGTACCAAAAACCTTGTTGATAAATATTCCGTACCAACTTCACAGATAATACATGATGGTCTTTATGTATAGATTCTGCATACTGACTGTGTATTATCTAACAACGTGTTCTATTGGTTTTTTTTTCATTCGTCTTTTTTCTATTATTAATATTACTTTTACTGTTGGATTGATTTCTGTGATATCCTTTTCACGTGGCTCGGTACTTATACATCCCATCAATGTGTTTGTATAATTTTCATTTTTGCTGGCGAGTTTTGTATATGCGTTTTTTTTTTGTATTTCGTTGGTTCTTATAACGTGACGCTGAACTTTAAAATATCCTGTCAGTATGGTATTGTTCTGTAATATATCATTATTTTATATTTAAGTCTCCCAAACAAAGTTTGGAGACTTATTGTTTTAGCTCAGTTCTTATTATTTTTATTATTCTTCTTCCTCTTCCGCCACTTTAAAAAATGAACTTGTCCGCAGCGTTTCTCCAAAACCGCTTGTCAGATTGATAAGGATTTCATAAAAACGGTAGACTAATATCTCTAGGTGAGCCATCAATCTTTCGTTTGTGCATTGGGGTCTATTAAGGGGTATTTTGGGGGGTAGAAATGAAGGAGGGGTTTACTATAGAACCATATGAGATTTTATTTTCTATAATTTTCAAATTAATATAACTTGAAAACTGTAAGTGATAGATACATGTAGTCTTCATAAATGTTTATAGGACAATAAAACAAATCACATGAAATTAGGAGGAGTCCCTGGGGTTCATCCCCACCCCCTTCAATTTGAGAATATGCTTTTATCTTGTAAACGGTCCAGATCCCCACCCCTAAACCATATATATTCTTGAATGGAACGATAAAACAAATCAAATAAATTAAAGAGAAGTCCCCGGGGGTCATCCCCACCTCGTTCAATTTGAGAATGTGCTATTATCTTGTAAACGTTCCAGATCCCAACTCCTAAATCATATTCTTGTAAGGGACAATAAATCAAATCAAATGAAATAAAAGGGAAGTTCCTGGGGGTCACCCCACCCCGTTCAATTTGAGAATGTACTATTATCTTGTAAACGGTTCAGATCCCCACCTAAACCATATATATTCTTGTAGGGGACAATAAAACAAATGAAATGAAATAAAAGGGAAGTCCCAAGGGGGTCACGCCATCCACTCTTGTTTAAATGTAAACGGTCAACATCCCAACCCCTTAACCATATATATTCTTGTAGGGGACAATACAACAAATCAAATGATTTTTTGGTAAAGTCCCTGGTAGTCACCCCCCCCCCCCTGTTTGAATACTTGTAAATGGTGGAGATCCCCACCCGCAAGACATATATATTCTTGTATGGGACAAATAAAGGCAACAGTAGTATAAACTCATAAATCTATGGACAAAAAACAAATTGGGGGAACTGAGGGAACCGCATTAAATATTAGAGAACAATGACACAACATTAAAATATAACACACACAGCAACGGATTAAGCATTAGACAACATCCGATGAGAATAACCAATATAACATCAAAACCAAATACATGAATTTGGTATAGAAAAGTACCGTGACACGTCTTATAGTAATGTGGATTCACACTCAAAAATAGGAGAAAACAAACGACACAACGGAAACACAACGTAAAAATGTTACACACACAGAAACGAACTATGATATAACAATGGCCATATTCCTGACTTGGTACAGGACATTTTTAAAGAAAAAAATGGTGGGTTGAACCTGGTTTTGTGGCATGCCAAACCTCGCACTTTGATGGCATTGTTAAATATAGCATTAAAATGACAACATAATAATACAGGACTACAATACAAATAAATAGCAGAACGTATTAGGCATAGAAACACATGAATAATAGATAACAAAAGGCAACAGGTTTAAAATTCATGACGTCAAAAACGCGCCTCGTCCAAATAAGACTCACCAGTGACGCCCAGATATAAAAGTTCGAAAGTCAAAAAAGGGGGACAAAGTTGTACAGCTCTGAGGATCAAAGGTTGAAAAAGGTTGTGCCAAATACGGCTAGGGTTTTTTGCTTTTGATAAGAACATCCTTATTATATATAGAACAATTTTATTTTATGCTATTGCAAACAGTAAATTTTATCAAATGAATATAAAAGATTTACATGATCAAACTAACGTTAACTAATTACAGAAAACAAAACCATAATACATAATGCATTGAAGACCAACACAGAAAATAGACACACCCGACTCGGTGACAAACCAGGCCTGAACGCAAAAAGTCATAACCATGACGTCACATACGAAGTGTTGAAAAGGTACAATATTACGTCATGCAGACATTTGAATTTCTGAAACAGCACAAATATGACGTCATATTTGAAAAATTATTTCTAAAAATAAGATAGAAATAGGATTGAATTAAGATTATAATAGAACTAAATAATCAAATCAAATGAACATGGGACCATATGAATGGCGAGTTATGAGAGCTTTGTTTGGGAGACTTCGTAACATCATCCTGTTACAATTAAGTTACTTCTTATTAGAAAATACGTGGAATCTCAAACGTCAAAATTATTTAATCACGTAATGGAATGAACCATTTGTGGATTCTTGTAAATTCATAGACTATGAGAACTATTTTGAATCGCGGTCTATTTCTGAAATTAGTTCTTACATGCTTTTATTTTTTATCCCTGTCAAAAATATTTAACGTTTAACCTTTTTCAACTTTTGATCTTCAGTGCTGTACAACTTTGTACTTTTTTTCGCTTTCGATCTTTTATATCTGGACGTCACTGGTGAGTCTTGTGTGGACGAGGCGCGTTTTTGGCGTATTAAATTTTAAACCTGATGCTTTTTGTTATTCATTAATCATGTGTTTCTTTGTCTAATACGTTTTCCCATTTATTTGTATTATAGTCCTGTATTATTATGTTGTCATTTCTATGTTATATTTAACATTGCCATTAAAGTGCGAGGTTTGGCATGCCACAAAACCAGGTTCAACCCACCAGTTTTTCCTTTAAAAATGTCCTGAACCAAGTCAGGAATATGGCCATTGTTATATTATAGTTCGTTTCTGTGTGTGTTACAATTTAACGTTGCGTCGTTTGTTTTCTCTTATTTTTGAGTGTAAATTGACATTGCGATAAGACGTGTCACGGTACTTGTCTATCCCAAATTCATGTATTTGGTTTTGATGTTATATTTGTTATTCCCGTGGGATTTTTGTCTGATGCTTGGTCCGTTTCTGTGTGTGTTAGTTACATTGTAGTGTTGTGTCGTTGTTCTCCTCTTATAATTATGCGTTTCCCTCAGTTTTAGTTTGTTACCCCGATTTTGTCTTTTGTCCATGGATTTATGAGTTTGAACAGCGGTATACTACTGTTGCCTTTATTTAAATTTTCTGACGTCAGACACGCGAAATTGTTTCTTATGATATTATAACACGATAATGACTGCTGTATCCATGTTTTGTCTGCTTTGTGCACGCATCATTGTAAATATAACGGAATATGATGAAACTGTCATCAAAGTGAGAGGTTTAGCGCTTTAAAACCAGGGTTAATCCACCATTTTCTACATTTGAAAAAATGCCTGTACCAAATCAGGCATGTGACAGTTGTGTTTTTTCATTTGAGTTTGCCATGTTATAATGGATTTCCGATTAGACAAGTGTCTTTACTGGAACATTCACATCTTGAATCTCTACATGATTTCGCAGAATATATATATTTGAATATAGACAGATTTTCACAACAGGAATACAAACTGACGCTTCTAACATTTTTAATATATAGATAACTAATCAGTGTAAACAGCTTGATGGTAGCAAATGACAAGGTTCGGAAAGGATTGAAATGGCTCCATCTCAGAAAACAAAAATGTCAACATAAAATTGAAATGAAGGAATTCTCTAAAAAAAAAAAGTAAATAATGATGATATTTGATGTATTCGGTTGTAAAGTGAAAAAAACGTTTTCAAATTGTTCATCTCAAAGGAGACCACATATAAAAATGTTTTATAAGATTTGGAGGTAAAAATATAATAGAAATTCATAATTTTTGGAATATTTTTTAATTGTTTTTGTTTGTCAAAGATCGTCAAACAAAACATATTTTTAATGGAAATAAATGTAGACTATAAAATATTATTAGTAATCTGTTAATCAAACTTTTAAGCATTTTTTTCTGAGCAGCTTTGTATTTATATAGTAATAACGGTATAAATAGAAAAATTAGGTTTTGATGCTACTAAGATCAAATATATATTTGTTCACCCGGCAAAATAATTAAAATGATGTTAAAATTGAGAATGGAAATGGCGAATGTGTCAAAGAGACAATAACCCTACCATAGAACAAACAGCAGAAGGTCTTCAATGAATATAATAAATAGGGAAAATAGCGAAAAATTCTCTATTAAATGTAATATTAAATGATATCAACGACTTCTAATTACGTATTTCTGGAAATATTTGTTTCAATTTATTGTTAGTCAAAAATAGTTATATTCACAGTGTATGTAAAGCAAATGAAAACTAAGTTATTAGCAATGACTTAAGAGTTTCGTTTCAGTGTGTGTAACATTTTTACGTTGTGTTTCCGTTTTGTCGTTTGTTTTCTCCTATATTTGAGTGTGAATTCATATTACTATAAGACGTGTCACGGTACTTTTCTATCCCAAATTCATGTATTTGGTTTTGATGTTATATTGGTTATTCTCATCGGATTTTGTGTAATACTTAGTCCGTTGCTGTGTGCGTTACATTTTAATGTTGTGTCGTTGTTCTCCTCTTATATTTAATGCGGTTTCCTTCAGTTTTAGTTTGTTACCCCGATTTTGTTTTTTGTCCATAGATTTACGAGTTTTGAACAGCGGTATACTACTGTTGCCTTTATTTAACTTGACCACTGTTAAATGAGCATAGAATAGTAGCAGCATTCTGTTATGGGTAATATTTCTTATATATAATTTTATCCAGTCTAATATAGAGAACCAGTAGCTACATTCACAGCATAAAACACAAATTGTAGCCTACATTCATATTTTATGTCTAAGTTGCATTTAATAAAATAATTGATTATTTGACAGTTTGTCACTGCTCATTATCTGTTACATCAGTCGTTTCATCTTCACCATCATTACTATCTCTTTATTCTACTGCAGCGTCACGAACGTTTGCACACCAATGTATTGCTCTACTTGAACCGAGGTTCTGATGTGTTGTAAAACCATACCGTTGATGTTAGATGCGAATATGCAGGTTTTATTCGATCATGGATCGATTGATTAATTGATTGATTTTTCTCAAACATTCTGAAAATGACGGGCAATAAGACTTTACTATTATTTTTCATACTAGTGCATAACGGGAACTTTGTTTGTCCATCGACCTCATTCAACATGTCAAGTTTATACTTTTATATTATTAGACCTTTTCAACAATTGTCTACACCTACAGTTGAGCACGACTACGACAGGTAATTTGTTAGGTCTCAAAAATATAAATTGAAAATATTACTATTGTTCACTATTGATTTATTGCTTGAAATTTATTTGAATGGCAATGATGGCTTCTAAATGACATTGACTTTTTTAATGTAGAATGAAGAAAAGGATTAACTTCAGGTAAAAAAAAAAAACAAAAAAAACAGCGATCTCTGATCGAATACAAGGGAATCAAATATACTAAAATATCAACCGTGTGAAGGCCGTACAAATTAACTAACATTTTCAGGACTTGGTTCAGGCTCACAAAACTTGCGACGGTGTTTTACTAGTCAATTGAACCATGAACTATCTTTAAAAAAGATATCCGACGTATTTAAATTTGAGTATATGTTTAAAAATCATTTCGATAACCTTCAGAAGCACAATGACTTAAGGTTTATGTACCCTTCTGTAGCCATTTTTGTACGAACTTTTCAAACTTCAATTGTATCAAAACTACAGATATTATGAATAATAGAGATAGGCCATTTTGTACATATTCCTAGGGGAAACTTGATGCAAAGCATTATTTTTTACTGTTCCATTGCATTTAATAGAAAAAGAGGACTTTGTGGCAAATAAATCAAGATTTTTATAGAAAAATTCGTACAAAAATGGCTACAGAAGGGTACATAAACCTTAAATTTAAAATCTCCTTCTGAATGTAACTACAAGAAATTCTGTTTACATCCACCAAAACCCCGCGGTAATCTCACATGCGTAGGTTATCTAAAAGTCATGTACGTTCGTACAACAAAGTTTACATTAAAAATTATATAATTGTTCCGAATAAACAGCTGTCATGGTTGGAAAGAGCTATTGGAGAAACAATTATTTTAATAAAAATATAAATCTTTGTAAGATCAAGTTTAAATATTTATAGTTTTTTACTTGCTTCCCATCACGATATAATTAACGAGACGTTTTTTCAAACACAATCAAATCACCCACCATAACAGCATTTTGTCCAATCACAGAAAGGATTTTCGAGCATGAGTATTCTGTTGCCATAGTTAAGTGTCATTAAGTTCAAAGGGCACAAACCGAAACTATACCGACTACGTCGGAAAAAAAAACTACCTTATGAGGTCATAGACAAAATTTTAAAAGAATCATACGTACGAAAAATAGAAAAGAATTTAAAACAGGCAAAGCTTTGTCAAGGATAAGAGAAACCGAAACAATTTCGAACCCGTTGAAAATGAAATGAAATATAGCAATGACAGTGTAACATACATTGTATAAAACCAACGGATACTTGATCAACACGGACCCCCATTAAACTCCATTGCTAGGCAATTCCCGCTTCTGGTTCATGAAACCCAGATGTCATTTTCGAGAACTGGGAAATCATGACTCTACGATAAAGGGACAACGTAAGCTGTTTTTCAGAACACGGCCAATTATATTGGTCAATCAGTTCGTGATGACTATTATATAATTAAATTAGGGATAACCTACGCCATTTGACTCCAAACCCCTGCTTAGCACTGTTCAAAAAGAATTTACAAGATAAAGCTCTATAGTAACTAGCGTGTTGAATTATAAATTCCCTACGAAAGTATGCACTACTTAAGTGACGATACATTTAGTCCAGTCATTCTAGCTCAAAATTTACCCGACCTCAAAGTAATTGCAACAGAAACTATTTTATGCTTACAAGGCAGTATCACCCCATATCTTTGACATAGAAAAAATCGGCAAGTGTCAGACCATGGGAAAATTGTAATTTTAGGGTAAATATTGGCTTTTTGATGAAAAATCGCTGAAAACCGGAAAATATTATTTTTTTTCTTATCTGATATAATTTTTGAACACAAGTCTCGTAAAATTTGCAGAATAGAGTTTTCTATGATATAAAGAACGATAAACATCAATTTCGTTAAGAAAATTGTAATTTTGGGGTAAATTGAGACTTTTTTGGTGAAAAATCGCTGAAAACTGGATTTTTTTAAAATTCTTTTTTAATCTGACATAATTTTTTACATGTGTCTCGTACAATTTGTAGAATAGAGTCTTCTACGTTTAAAAAAAATGATAACATCAAATTCGTTCAGAAATTGTAATTGTTGGGGTTTAAAATTGAACACTTTTAGTTAAAAAAAATACCAAGTATAACAGATGTTGAACGATCTTGTCTTTTGAGCAATATAATAATGTAATAAAAACGAACTTTGATATCAATTATAGTTTTATTCGTTTTGGTCTTCTTCAAATACTATCTTTTCTGCGTTAGTACATAAATGTCCTTTGCACTCAGAACAGGCGATTGTGCACTCTAGACCGTGCTTTCGACATGTACACCTACGTGTGTCACAATTTGTTTTACACTTGCATCTTATTATGTTTAACAGTTTATCCGGAGCTGCTGGAAGGGTAGTTTTTATAGGTGTCAATCTGTCATTTGTGATTGACCAACCCCAGTCCAAAGGATTAAGATTTGTTTCTTCTGTCCACTCTATTATTTGGTAGAACACTCTCTTACAGTGTTGTTCTGCTGCAGCTGATGTTGGTGGTAGCGTTTGAACTTGTAGAAATGTAACTGAGTTCGACAGTACTTTGTTTGCAAATTTTCTGTAGCGAATGATGTCTAGACTTTCGTGCGGAACGCCACCATACAAATAAGCAATTATCTGCACACCACAATTTACAATGTCTTTTACAGATGAACACCTGCTAAGAAATGGTAATGCTAATTGACGAAGTTCTTCATTTTCGGACATCTTTTTGAGTACGGGACCTTTTCCAATACCATACAGTCTTGAGGTCGTGTCACATCCTGTAACTGAGTGTATGAACGGAAGTAATTTGCTAACTTCTGGTCCCAACAACAGCTTAGTTTTTTGAATATCCCAAACTTTGTTCGAACTGAGTTTTCGATTGCTCTGATCAGATCTGTAAAAAAGTCCATGTGAACTAAGTGTACAGTGAAATATAAGAAGAACTAGAACATCTGTGTCTTCCCCGATGACCACAGTAGGGTGTGATATTGATTGATTGACACCTGTCTTTGCTATTAGAACATCAGCATCAGCATCTGCATGTTCTGTCTGAAAGTCGTTTTTTACTAAGGCATCACTTAGCATATTTATGAAATTTTGTTTATTTTCATTGTTAGTTAGAAAATTTTCTTTTTTACTTCTGAAAGGGGTCGTTGTTTTAAAAATGATTTTAGCTCCTTCCACTCCTTTTGTCCGGCGCATATGTACATGATCTTTTGTGCTAGGCCCTGATGTGTAGCCGTCAAATACGATAACTGCATGGTCATATCGTCGTTTTATGTAATCCACATATTGTTGACAGATCTCTCCGAAAGTTGACCCTTTATTCCATGGTAGGCGTTGAATTAAAGAACCTCCGTCAATGACATAATGTAGCTCAGAGTCAAGTTTTCTGTTTACAGCACAGTCTCCAATGTTCCATAAGGCATCACCTAATGTTGCCTTTTGAGCTTGTCGCATTAGTCCTGACGGTTCGAATAATGCCGCTGGAGTACTTGACAGTTCAAACTTGAAAACTTCAGAATTATCTGGAAAAATGTTGTTTGCCGCTGCAACAAGTCGTTGAAATAGCAACTGGGGGTCAACAACCACTTCTTCGCCATCAATCTTTATATTGGTTTTACTTGCTAAAGTTACCACCTGTTTGTTCTTTTTGAAAACAAAATCGTCTGCATACTGATCTTCCATAGACTTTAATATTTCTTTTCCTATATCCACTGATCTTTCTACGTTAACTTACTCATCAGCTAGTGTACCAGTTTCAATATTCCGTAAATTAATATCAGAACTGAAGGGATTTCTTTCCCCTAGAATGACTTAAATATTTGAACGTCTTTTTTGTCTTGATCTATCCTACTTTTCCCAAGTTCTTTGTGCTGCTCACTTGTATTATAGTTCACATCAGTAAGTTTCTGCATTGCTTCATTCATTTGTGAACATTGTGGCATTGATAACAGCCATAGAAGTCTTTGCGATTCGCTCAAACCACGGCCTCTGGTCAGACCACCTGTTGTCTTTAAACTTCTCATAAGGGCTTGCTCTATTACCAGATCAGTAGACAAACCGGCCCAAAAACGATCCGTTCGTCTGATAACATGGTGTCCTGTTTTGAATAAATTGTCTAAGGCAGGATGCGTTGCAGGCAGATTTTGCATTTGTTGTAAATAAATGTGAACTGATTTTGCTTATAGGTTGTGTCCTGAAGCAGCTAAATAAGGGAGCACCTGCTGGAGACTTTTCAAGTATAAGTTCCAGTTTCCTGTCCTTTCAGCAGTGATAAATTGACGGAGAAGTTCAACCATATCCATATACTGGAACCAAAGGGAAGCAGTGCGGCAATTTTTCAAAGATTTTCTAAATAATCTAATGCGTTCAGATATAATATTTAAAGTTTGGTTGTCATTCAATGATTCGATCGAGATATTACTTGGTATGATACCTTCAAAAACTGTTATCAATTGCTCGATTTCAGATGGTAGAATTTGGTTCGATTCTGACGGCTTTTCATTATCAACACAAGTTGTATCCGCTTTTGGAAAGTTTTCTTTGTCATCTAAATATGATTGAGAAGGATCGTCAGTATCAGTTCCAGGTGTATATTGTGGAAAATCATATATTTCTGACGTAATGAGCAGAGTCAAAGCTGTTTGAGTAAGAAAATGACCACGAACAGCACGGGAAATGGCTTTACCACTAAGCATATGACCATCAGCAGTAGAAGCATAAACAGTTTCTAATAGTTCTGAAAGACCGGAGCTATTCATAATGTGTCCTATAGATCCTAGAAAACTCATCTCAGTGTGAAATCCACCAAGTCGGACAACCATATATTTCAAGGTACTACTTTCTGCTTCATTCAGGATAATATTTACTGCTTTCCAGTATAAGGGCTGATCGAATGTAACAACAGGATCTGCATTGTGTCGTCTTGCTTCTTTAGAGATGAAATGCAGCGTTGAGTTTATGCATGTAAGGTCACTCGGGTTCATGTCAACCATTGGCAAATAAACTATGCTTGATTTTCCCGGAAATACTCCACCATATACCATTTGACACAATGCTGACCATCCAGTACTTTTTATTGGCCAAACAGTCCTGGAGAGTAGACTTAATGACTCCGAATAACTGGTTGCGTTTACTTGGTTTAATTTCATGAATTTCAATGATGTGTGACTTTCTTAATCCAGTTTATATGGTCTAATATCAATTTTTCCAATTTCTTTGAGTTCTTCTATGTTAACATCTGTTTTTGGTATACAATTTGTCCTCATAAATCCTGGTGTGACGCTGGCTATAATGCCCATGCCGTGAAAAGTACCATGACCATCGATAGTTCTTAAATTATGATCAACAGTGTCTGCTATGTACTGAAGATTTCCTTCTTCTGTTACTTCCGGTATATCAGTTCCTTGGGACATTGCAGCATTCATTTCATACCTTTGTACTTCTGAATACGATGATGAGAATCCCATATTGTACAGAGAGTCTTACCTTTACTTAGTTTAAACTAGTTGGGATCATTTGTTTGGTACACACACTGGTTTGCTTTCTACTGAAATCTGTGGACATACTCTGCAAAGAATGAAACTAGTTAATTTACCTTATAAAGCGTAATAATGAAAGTAATTGTTCAGGATGAGAGGGTCTTTTCAAGTGTTGAAAAGACAAAAATGGAACAAAATGGTAAAAGACCATGGAAAACAATAAACGTTTATATTAAACAATGTGTACACATTTTCTGACAATATTTTATGCCATTTCGTTTGTTGATTACACATTCAATGATAAATATAATTGTATGCAATAAATATAAATAAAAGGAGATTTGGATAAATTTCACACTTAACGCAGTCTTTTAACACCAGCCAGCTTAAATTTCAAAGTAGAACTTTGTAAAGTTATTGTAAGAACAAAACATCGAAATTGTGCGTATATGAATTAATTTACGTTTATTGCACTAACGGCGTTCCATAGATTTTTTTCTGCGACAAAGTAACGTTGTATAAAATCATTAAAAGATATTTTTTTCTTTCTCAAAATTCTTTATATGTTAAAATATAAGTGAAATTCAATACATAATTTGTCTTTCCTTAGGTTTTTTGTTGAAAAGAGTGAACGGTCAATGTTTTAAAGGAAATATTTGAGTCTGAGCGCTGACATACGAAAAATGTGTTAAATGACATCTTTTAAAACTTTTTTTTATGTCATTTTATAATGTTTCCACCTTAAAAATTATAATCTACATTATTTCTTACCGTGAATTAAGATATGTCCATATTATTAGTTGATATTCACATCAATTAGAATTTGTTTGACAAGTCTGTTTGACCCTGAGTGACGAGTTATCTCCCATAACACGTATGGCGCGCTGAAGCTGTGACGATTTTACGAGGTATCATGTAAAAAACAAAAAGTGAAATTATAACACTTTCCCCTTTTCCGATTTTGTCCGATTTTTTCATGGTTCTTCTTTAGTAATGTGCAAATAAAAAAATACAAAATTAATTTCTGTTGCAATTACTTTGAGGTTATTCGCTATATTGACTGGACTAATTGGAACGAGAAGTCAATTACATCCTCCCCTAAATTCATGAAGGAAACACATGGTATCTTGAACCGGCGTAGTCCCTCTTTGATAAAAATGGCGATGTGATCTTTTCCTTCGAACTTCGAAATCAATATGTTTTTACCACTCCCGAAATTGAATGTGTTCATCGTGTAAGGTTTTGACTGTTTGAAAAACACAACATCGACCGTATTTACAAGTGTGTAACACACGGACAAACAGTCCAGTAATTATGTTTCATAAATTCTCCGAAATTTTCAGAAAAACTTTTACAGATACAAAAATCATACAATGTTATCGTTATTGGCATGCGGCATAATAATAAAGTTGAAGAGAAATCTGATCAGGATGCGGAATGATCGCAATAATTTTTAATCAATTCAACGTGAAATGTCGTGTAAATACAGATAGAGAAACCATTTTCCCCTTATTTTATATATCTACGGTAGCTATATAAATGTATAACCGCCAAATCGAATTTATACAAGTAATTAAAGTCAGACGTTTTTGTCTTTGAGACAACCCCTCCATTTTACCTGTAAACTGTAGGTGATTAGTCGGTGTCGAGAGTTGTTGAAAAGGTCTATTTAGAGTGTTAGAAATAAACTCATCATAGATACCAGGACTAAATTTAGTATATACGCCTGACGCGCGTTTCGTCTACAAAAGACTCATCAGTGACGCTCGAATCCAAAAAAGTTGTTGAAGAGCATTGAGGACCAAAATTCCTAAAGGTTTTGCCAAATACGTCTAAGGTAATCATATACATATACAATAGAAGTGCATATTGTCAGAGATTTGGCTTCTAAATTTCTCTATAAATAAAAAGATAGTGATCTTGGTCAATTTTAAGAGGATAGTAATCCCTCATGACGAATAACGGTAAAAATTCTTGCCAAATGACGTTAATGGTAATTTTTGGTGCATAACGATAGAGTGTACACTTTCTTTTACACGATAAAACAAAATCGACTGATTTTGACGCATCTCGTTATATTTTTTTCAAAAATGACGCTAACGATAATTATTTGAAACTTCTGACGAGTCTCGTTACGGATATTTTGACGAATCACGGTAAAATTTAAACCAATTTGACGCTAAACGTGGCCGAAAATGACCGTTTGACGCCTGACGGTAAAAGGCATTACTACCCTCAAGTCAAGTGACAAACAATTCAGTAATTTACCTTTGGCATTAAAACAGAGGTGTAAAAATGGATTGTTGATACTTGGTAATTTAAAAATTTGAATAAACTCGTCATTAGATACCGGGATTTAAATTTAGTTTTTACGCCAGACGCGCGTTTTGTGTACAAAAGACTCAGCAGTGACGCTCGGATCCAGAAAAGTTGAAAATGCCAAATAAAGTACGAGTTCAAGAGCATTGAGGACTAGAATTCCTAAAAGTTTTGTCAAATACAGGTAGGTTAATTGATTCCGCAGGTAGAAAAGCCTTATTATTTCAAAAATAAAAAGTTTGGTAAACAGTAATCAATGATAAATTATGTCAGCACAGTGCTGACTACTGTGCTGGTGTTACCCTTGGGGAATAAAAACTCCACAAGCAGTAGCAAAGTGATATTTTAATTTTGAAGCTTTTTTTTTCAGATACTCTAAGGAATAGTTAAACAAAATTTGATTAAGGAATGATAGTTTAAAGTCCTTTGATTGTCTTGATTAATATTACTTTTACTGTTTGGTCTGTATATGGTGATATCCATTTGACGTGGCACTGTACTTATACATCCCGTCATTGTGTTGTTTGCATTACATTTCTTACTTGCTTTGTCCGTGTGACGTTTTATGTTTCTTTGATACAGATGACGTGGCTCTTTACATTAACATTCCGCTATTGTGTTATTGTTTTATTATGATTTTGAAATATATGCTAATGATTAATCGATACGCCCTTTTGAGTTTCTCTTATACATAATGACGTGGTTCTTTTTTAGAAGAAATATACAATAAGCATTATAGACAAGCGGCCAGAAGAAAGAGTGAATTTCTTATTTTTCATTCTGCAAAGGATATGTTTGAAGAACTAAATACTATCATATGTTAATAGGTTGAACGCCATAAATATGTCTATCTGTATGACGTTTACATTCTGACGTCAAACGCACGATTCTACGATCGAGTCAATGTTGGGCTAGCCATTTGGTCCCACCAATTTGAATACTTAAAGACTTTCAGTTGTTTATGGGTGGATTTGGCATATATAGATAAAATTCATCAATGGGAAAGCGATGGGTGAGGTTGTTAGGTTTGATAAATACCTTTTAGTGCTTCTTTGTTAAATATTTGTTGTGATTAAGATGCTTATGGTATTTGCATAACCTGTCATTATTGTTTGTGATATCATATTCTCTTATTCTTGTTTTTCATTTTTGCTGATATGCTTTGTATGTATGTTTTTTTTTTGTGCGCCTTCGATTATTATGGCGTGGCTCTGTGCTTATATATCCCGTTATTGTGCGTATGTCTACAAAAACTCACCAGAGACGCTCTAAGCCAAAAAGGTAAATATCAAGGCAACAGTAGTATACCACTGTTCAAAACTCATAAATCCATGGACAAATAGGGGTTACAAACTAAAACTGCGGGAAACGCATTAAATATAAGAGAACAACGACACAACATTAAAATGTAACACACACAGAAACAAACTAAGCATTAGACAAAATCCTTTGAGAATAACAAATATAACATCAAGACCAAATACACGAATTTGGGATAGATAAGTACCGTGACACAACGTTATAATGTAACACACACTGAAACGAACTATAATATAACAATGGCCATATTTCTGACTTGGTACAGAACATTTTTAAAGGACAAACAATGGTGGGTTGATAGTTATCAAAGGTACCAGGATTGAACCTGGTTTTGTGGCCTCCCTCTTTTATGGCCATGTGAAATACAACATTAAAATGGCAACACAAAATTACAGGACTACAATATAAATAAATAGAACACAATTGACAAAGAAACACACGAATAATAGCTAACAATAGGCAACAAGTTTAAAAAAGTTTAATACGCCAGAAGTGCATTTTGTCCTAACAAGACTCACCAGTGACGCCAAGATACAAAAGTTAGAAAGCCGAAACAAGTACCAAGTTGAACAGCATCGAGGACCAAAAGTTAAAAAACAAGGCGTGCCAAAAACGGCCAGCGTTTTTTGTTAGGTACCAGAACATACCTAATATTTAGAACAATTTATACTTTTGCAAACAGTAAATTTTATAAAATGCCTATAAAAAAAGATGTAAATGATAAATCTGAAGTATTAGCTAATTACAGGAAACAACCGAAATACATTAAATAACCCGACAAAATGCAACACATCCTTATAAGTTTAAACCTCAACGCCAAGTGACGTCATATTAGAAATTAGAAATTGTAAAAAATGACAAAAATATGTTGAAAAGCATCAAAGTTCATAAAAAGTTTTGCCAAATACAGATAAGGTATTCTATTCCTGAGATATAAAAGCCTTAGTATTTTAAAAAATAAAAAAAGTTTTGTAAACAGTATTTTATAAATATGACCATATCAATTATAATTAATGTCTGATGACTACTGGGCTTGTGATACCACCGGGGAATTTACACTCCACCAGCAGTGGCATCGACCCAGTGGTTGTAAATAACTTCATCATAAATAATACCAGGATTAAACATTACGCCAGATGATTAGATTACCTTGGCTGTATTTGACATAACTTTTTATGTATTTTGGTCCTCAAAGCTCTTCAAAATTTAACTTTATTTGGCCTTCGAACGTCACTGATGAGTCTTTTGTAGACGAAACACAATTGAATCCTGGTATCTTTTGTATCTGTGCGTCACACATAGGTCTTGTGTGGACATAATACACTTCTGGCGTATTAAAATTTTGAATTTGTTGCCTTTTGTTGGCTGTCGTTCGTGTGATTCTTTGTCAATTGTGTTCTCCAATTTATTTATATTGTAGTCCTGTGTTGTCATTTTGATGTTATAGTTCACATGGCCATAAAAGTGCGAGGTTTGGCATGCCACAAAACCAGGTTCAACCCACCATTTTTTCCTTTAAAAATGCCCTGTACCAAGTCAGGAATATGGTCATTGTTATATTATAGTTCGTTTCTGTGTGTATTACATTATAACGTTGTGTCGTTTGTTTTCTCTTATTTTTTAGTGTAAATTCACATTGCGATAAGACGTGTCACGGTACTTGTCTATCCCAAATTCATGTATTTGGTTTTGATGTTATATATATTATTCTCGTGGGATTTTGTCTATGTGTGTTACATTTTAGTGTTATGTCGTTGTTCTCTTATATTTAATGCGTTTCCCTCGGTTTTAGTTTGTTATCCCGATTTTGTTTTTTGTCCATGGATTTATGAGTTTTGAACAGCGGTATACTACTGTTGCCTTTATCTATGAGTTTATTCACTATAAAAACAAACAAATATGTCAACAAAGATAATTAAAAGGCATATAGACAAAACAATAACATAATGACGGGATGTAGAAGTATCGAACCACGAAATATGGACATTATCAAAAATAGATTAAGAAGTAATTATTTACAAAGACAATCGAAATGTTACTATAACACGCTAATAAAACGATAAGCAGTTCTTATTATATCAATGTCGTTTATATTCTTTACGTTCGTTATAAATGTTAGAAGATTTTTGCCTATTTCAGCAAAAAAGAGTTGGAATAATTGTCTAACTATCAGTTGTATCTTTTGAGAATTCAGCTGATATGCAGTGATTTTATGTATGCATCAATATCTGTCATTTTATACGAGAGAAAGTACATAAATTTCTATTACTGCTTGAAAAACGTCTTGCTCGACTGAAGAGAAAGAGAAGTGCATCACCAGATTTGCCGATTTTTAAGTCTTTCTTTTACTGTTAAGTTTTATTGTCACTTATTTTAACTGCCATAACTCCTACAGCAAATACAAATTGTAACGTTGAAATCGGATATCCGTGTATGATTTTCACGATATGTCCTGAAACAAACAGAAACCTATCCATTATTAATTGTGCATCCTGTTATATTAGAGTACAACCAACCTTATGAAATTATTCTTAAAGTCGAATTTATTTAAAGTGTCAA
This sequence comes from Mytilus edulis, assembly GCF_963676685.1. Classification (NCBI taxonomy): domain Eukaryota; kingdom Metazoa; phylum Mollusca; class Bivalvia; order Mytilida; family Mytilidae; genus Mytilus; species Mytilus edulis. The sequence continues at coordinate 9,196,489 of NC_092344.1, forward strand.
ACACGAAGTCCCATTCCAATGATTCAAATGCTTTTGTAAAGTCAAGAAATAAAATTGCCTCATCTATTTAGAAACTTCCAGAGTTGCCTATCACATTTTTTATTTACCGAATAACGAAATCAATATACTTACTTTAACAGTTCCTTTTTATGCTCCACCTACGATAGTAGAGGGGCATTATGTTTTCTGGTCTGTGCGTCCGTCCGTTCGTTCGTTCGTTCGTCCTTCGGTTCTTCAGATTAAAGTTTTTGGTCAAGGTAGTTTTTGATGAAGTTGAAGTCCATTCAACTTGAAACTTATTACATATGTTCCCTATGATATGATCTTTCTAATTTTAATGCCAAATTAGAGTTTTTATGACAATTTCACGGTTCACTGAAGATAGAAAATGATAGTGCAAGTGGGACATCAGTGTACTAGGGACACATTCTTGTTGGTCAATATGGTAAACCTTTGGTGACATCTTTGGAAGCAAGAGTTGAATGTGTGTGCTAAATGAAGGCAACGGTAGTATACTGCTGTTCAAAACTCGTAAATCTATGGACAAAAAAACAAAATCGGGGTAACAAACCAAAACTGAGGGAAACGCATTAAATATAAAAGGAGAACAACGACACAACATTAAAATGTAACACACACAAATACAGACTAAGCATTAGACAAAATCCGACGAGAATAACCAATATAACAGCAAAACCAAATACATGAATTTGGAATAGAAAAGTACCGTGATACGTCTTATAGTAATGTGAATTCACACTAAAATATAAGTTAAAACAAACGACACAACGAAAATACAACGTAAAAATGTTACACACACTAAAACGAACTATGATATAACAATGGCCATTTTCCTGACTTGGTACAGGACATTTTTAAAGAAAAAACAAGAGGCTGTCACAACGACAGCAAACCGGATTTATTAACATTTATTTGTGTCCTGGCAATATCACAAGAACCATTACTGATGAATGGTGAAAGTGAAAATCGTCAATATCAAATTTGACCTCCATTTTGTCATCAGTATCAACATATTAAAATTTGAAAAGCTTAGATTGAATGGTTCATGAGTAAATGCAACAACGTGAATGGAAACACCATTTTACGATCTTTCAAGAACCATAACTCCTGAAAGGTAAAAGTCAAAATCATCATTATTGAACTTGACCTCTATTTTGTCATCAGTAACAACATATTAAAATTTCAAAAGCTTTGGTTGAATGGTTCATGAGAAAATGCACGGACACGACAGGAAACACCATTTTTCAATCTTTCAAGAACCATAACTCCTGAACGGTAAAAGTCAAAATCGTGATTATTGAACTTGACCTCCATTTTGTCATCAGTAACAGCATATTAAAATTTCGGAAGCTTTGGTAGAACAGTTCATGCATAAATGCACGGACACGACTGGAAACTCCATTTTTCAATCTTTCAAGAACCATAACTCCTGAACGGTAAAAGTCAAAATCGTCATTATTGAACTTGACCTCCATTCTGTCATTAGTAACAACATATTAAAATTTGGGAAGCTTTGGTAGAACAGTTCATGCGTAAATGCACGGACAACTCCATTTTTCAATCTTTCAAGAACCATAACTCATGAACGGTAAAAGTCAAAATCGCCATTATTGAACTTGACCTTCGTATAGTTGTCAGTAATAACATATTAAAATTTTAAAAGCTTTGGTTGAACTGTTCATGAGTTAATGCACGGACAACATTTGATTGCCGCCCGCCCGCCGTACATCCCCAAATCAATAACCGACATTTTTGTCACAAAAATCCGGTTAATAAATGGTGGGTTGAACTTGGTTTTGTGGCACTTTCATGCTAAGGCATAGCATGTAATTTGCATAGTTTTATAGAATGATACGTCTAACAAATGGTGACACTGAACGTTCGCGAATGAATTTCCTCCTGAAATGATAGCGGAGTCGTTTGTGAAAATTGGGTTGAAAGCGTGATCTTCTTGACTATCTAGTTGTTGCAACTGATTATTCTTACAACATCTTCAATCTTCTCTAACCGGTCGTGGTTCTTTACAAGTTGTTTTTTATTGGCTACTATATATGAGGTATTTTCCATTACAGCAGCAATTTATTCTTGGAAAGCCGACGGCAATGCAAGATTATATTGGCCAGCTGAAGGATGAGAAGTGAGATGCAGCAATTCTTGTACATCAATCTTAAAACAATTTATATACTAGTATCACTTTTCTGTTAATTTGATGAAAACTTTATTCAAGTATCCAATCAAGCAATAATTGATATAAATGATTCTGATTTTTGTTATTCTTCACATGTCGCATATAAATTATTTATCCCTGTATGCTGGAAATTGTATTTTAGAATCAGATGTGCCTAAGAAGGAGTTTGTCCTCAAAGACCTTATATTTGTCCTTAAACTTAATTAAAACTTAATTAATTACAAAATTGCCATATGTAGAAAAAAAAGAGCTTAAATATGTTAATTTGGATAAACTCAACACTTGTGTTATATGTTTAGCTTTAACAGAGTCGTCAAAAATACTCTATTTATTTATTAAATGAAACCACCAAACCAGACTATCAACCGGCTAGTACACATTTGAGCAATGAGATGGTTTCAGTATTTGATTACCCTTCTTGAGCATTAGAAATCACTTCATTTTCAATAGTGTGGGGATTTAAGATTTCTACTTTTAATATGTTGACTGCTTAATAGTTATCAAAGGTACCAGGATTACAATTTAATACGCCAGACGCGCGTTTCGTCTACTTAAGACTCATTAGTGACGCTCAGATCGAAATAGTTATTACGCCAAACAAGTACAAAGTTAAAGAGCATTGAGGTCCCAAAAACTGCAAAACGGTGTGCCAAATAAGGCTAAGGTAATCTATGTCTGGGATAAGAACATCCTTAGTTTTTTCAAAAAATCAAAGTTTTAAATACAGGAAATTTATAAAATGACCACATAATTGATATTCATGTCAACACCGAAGTGCTGACTACTGGGCTTGTGATACCCTGGGGGACAAAACGTCCACCAGCAGTGACATCGACCCAGTGGTGTTAATAGTTATCAAAGATACCATGATTATAATTTAATACGCCAGACGCGCGTTTCGTCTACATAAGACTCATCAGTGACGCTCAAATCAAAATAGTTATAACGCAGTACAAAGTTGAAGAGCATTGTGCCAAATACGGCTAATTGTCTTTTTGTCATTCTGTTAAACAATTTTACTGAGTATTTCCATTTTTTGGGGAAAAAGTTAAGACAGCATTTACTGAAAAAGCATAACTTTTTTTCAGTGAATGCTAACAGATAATAGATCACATCCTCATTCTCAAATTTTCCTTATTTTTTGTTCTGCATCTGGATTTTTTTTTTTATTAAAGCCATCATGGCTTCTTGCAGTTGAAATTAAAAAAACACCACTTGTCAAAGACATGGCATTCATCAATAAATATGTCTTTACCGCTGATGTAAACTCAAAAGAGAGTAAAAGAGTTTGGCCTATACTGTTTGAGAATAATGATTCCGGATAACCTTTACCGCTGATGTTAACTCAGAAGAGAGTAAAACAGTTTGGCCTATACTGTTTGCGAATAATGATTCCGGATAACCTTTACCGCTGATGTAAACTCAAAAGAGAGTAAAAGAGTTTAGCCTATACTGTTTGAGAATAATGATTCCAGATAACAGAATATAACTTTGAAACCACCATCAAGAATTTGTTGTTTCCCACAACTGCACATATCGGTGGCATGGAAGTTGCAGGTGACATTTCCACTCATGCCTTTGCAGGGCTTTGTTAAATTTACACCAAATCCTGGAATCAGGAGGGAAAAAAATAAAATGTCTTTCTTCAATTTCAAGAAAATATGGCAAAAGGTAAAATAAATTTTCCATATCTAACAGATTAAAAAAAAAGTCTTTTAATTTCATTTTTTGTATGCAACAAAAAAAAATTAAAAATGTTTATCAAAACAAACAAAAGCATACAATTAATTTATGCATCTGAAAGCATTTGAAGTAAACATAAACAAAATATCTATTTTCGTCTCAAGTATTTGCTTTGAAAACAAATTCATCAAAAAAAAGTACAAATGACAAAGCATTGGAGCTTTTGACAGGCTGAATTGAAAATCATCAAAAGTAAACTTCTCAAATTTTCATCAGTAACAACATCTCAAAATTATCATTAATTCCACACAAACAACATACAGTGCAATTTTAAATCAATGAAAATCTAACACTTCTTCGTGTTCATTATTGATTGCATGCGTGCAATAGAAGTTGCGTGATTGATGCACTTTACCTAATAAAAATAAAGGTATTTCTTTTTTTTAAATCAGATTAAAAACATTTAGGATAAATTTAAATTATTAATATTTTGTTTGTTGAATCAGCTTTTTCTTCTGCTCAATCAAAACCTCGTTCTGCATTCTGGTCACATATTCCGGTGTAATGTTCCTCTTATCAATCTTCGGTCTCTGGTTGAAAAATTAAGAATGAATTTGAAAATAATAAGGTTTTTTTCTGTTTTGAGTTGAATCACTGAAAATTTAACATCTGACATTTTAAAGAATTAAAAAAAAAAAAAAAAGATTATCATATAGCTATATTATTTATATAATTATATTACAAGGTAGCATGTAATAACATTTAAAAAATGTAATGTGTGATAGTCAAACATTTACACAGCCCACCACACATTTGTGTTTACGTGATTTAGACATGAAATGAAATTAACATATGAATTATATTTGGAACTTAAATAATCACCATAAGTTTATAATTAAAATAGTACATGGGATAATATAGAAACTGTGATTTTGCTTTGTTAAAGCTCTTCTTAATATTGTGCCACGACATCATGCACTTCCACATTTTCTTCTTGACAAAAATGTACATTATTTGCTTCAATTCATAAAACCTTTTAAGAAAAAAGTTAAAGACACATAAAAGAGGGACGAAAGAAACCAAAGGGACAGTCAAACTCATAAATCTTAAACAAACTTGACAACGCCATTGCTAAAAATGACAAAGACAAACAAAAACAGCACACAGGACACAGCATAGAAAACTAAAGAATAAACAACCCCCCCCCCCAAAAAAAAAACTAGGGTGATCTCAGGTGCTCCGGAAGGGTAAGCAGATCCTGCTCCACATGTGGCACCCTTCGTGTTGCTTATGTGATAACAAATCCGGTTAATAGTCTAATTTGGTAGGTCACATTCATGAAAGGGAAGGGTATTGTAGTTACGACGTAAGGAACATATCCGATATCATTTGTGAAACGGTTATTCCATAACGGTCAACCAACTCGTGATGGCGTCCGTAACATTTACGAAGGGATGATTTAGTACATAACTGTGTTTAAGTGAATGCTAACATGAGCATTATGGTAGTAATAGATCACATCCTCATTCTCAAATTTTCCCTATTTTTTGTTCTGCATTTGGATTTTTTTTTATTAAAGCCATCATGGCTTCTTGCAGTTGAAATTAAAAAAAAAAACACTTGTCAAAGACATGGCATTCATCAATAAATATGCCTTTACCGCTGATGTAAACTCAGAAGAGAGTAAAAGAGTTTGGCCTTTACTGTTTAAGAATAATGATTCCGGATAACCTTTACCGCTGATGTAAACTCAGAAGAGAGTAAAAGAGTTTGGCCTATACTGTTTGAGAATAATGATTCCGGATAACCTTTACCGCTGATGTAAACTCAGAAGAGAGTAAAAGAGTTTGGCCTATACTGTTTGAGAATAATGATTCCGGATAACAGAATATAACTTTGAAACCACCATCAAGAATTTGTTGTTTCCCACAACTGCACATATCGGTGGCATGGAAGTTGCAGGTGATATTTCCACTCATGCCTATCTTACAAGCTGGTATAGATCTAACAAATAAACCTAAAAAAGAATAAAATATCCTGCAATATGATCAATCCAGATCATGCAACAGCAGTATAAGTCTACCTTTGTTGACATATAATTATACAAATAAAGCGTAAGGTTAAGTATAAGAAGGAGTAAGTTATTGACAAGAAAATACATTGAATAAACATGTTTCAATGACCACTTAATGTAAATGTCCCAAGTCAGGAACTCATCAGTGGTTTCAATACCTTCTTTACTTCTCTACGAATGGTGGCACAACAATCTTCGATGGGCTTTGTTAAATTTACACCAAATTAGAAAAAAAGAGATTCATTTATAGCTTATACCATACTTATTTTTTCTGTGTATGTTACATTTTAAGGTTGTGTCGTTGTTCTCCTTTTATATTTAATGCGTTTCCCTCAGTTTTAGTTTGTTGCCACGATTTTGTTTTTTTGTCCATCGATTTACGAGTTTTGCACAGTGGTATAATATTGTTGCCTTTATTTAATGTATGTTGACATTTTTATGCCAATTATATTTTTCTTTTCTCATATTCTAATATATTAATTCTGCTATGGTCAGTTTTAGGAAGTTAAATTATTGGAACTTAATGTCTGTCTTCATGTTTCCCAATGCATGCATTCATCACTTTTTCCCAGTTGCAAGGCTTTGAGAAATGAAGTGGACACGTGGTCCAGTAAATCATTTTTTCTTTTTAAACACCTTGTCAAGTGACTGTCAACGAGAATAATGTAGGCGATATATATACATGTGTAACAATTTAGAAAACTGTTACCGTGAATTTAAGCTTGAAAGCTGTTCATTCTGTATGATGTTCAGCGGTGCAATGAACAAGGAGGGTGATGAAGCTTGGAGAAAGAGGAAGGCTTGGTACACCAAGTAATTCCCATCTCCAATGGGTAAATTCAACAACAAATCTCCCGATCCTTCGAGCATCACTCGTGCCTCCTCTTGTTTGTCTTTCGGATTGACACCAAAAACACTCTTTACCACCCCACTAGTCTCTATGCTGTCCATTTCTATGATACTGTGGGCTTCGGGAAGATAGCGCTGAAGAAAATATATACAAAAATCAATTTCTGTCGTTGAGCATTAATTTAATGCTTATTTTTTAAATCTAGGAAAAGTTGTTTAAATTTTAGGAAGAAATTATAAAATTGACTTTCGAGCCAGTAACTAATGGTTCTGAGGAAATTATTGGCGTAGATATCAATTCCAAATTTTGGAACGAATTTCAAAAGCCGATGGCAGTGATTGATGGAGTTAAGGAAAATAGTTTCGGAACTTAAACAATCACTTTACTGAGTTTGATGAACACATATACCTTTTAAAACGTTATGTTCATTTTTTTAATGTATATGTACCATATAAAAATGTTTCGGGTATAGTTAATTGTATTAAAACGAAACTTTGTGCAACTATCTTCTTAAAGTTTATTTCCCTGGTGAAACTATTCCAGTTTCGAATTTTATAATGTATTTTTCAACATGTTATCGTTTTGCTATATCTTCCGTCACCTCATTTCTACAAATTAAATAGATCTGAGACAAAAATGGCCATAGATTGGAGTTAATAAGGGACATGGTTTGAGACAATATAAGAGATAAATTAGAGACAATAAGACATAGATTTGAGACAATAAAGTACATAGAAGACATTTGGAACGTATATGACGCAATATTAAAAAGAACATAGATTTGCGAAAAAGAAAAAGATGTGAGCCTGACATAGGTTTGAGGCCTACATATTTATCATAAATTGATTTTTAATTCTTAAATTTTTAAGAAGATTTGTAAGGCAAATTCACAGAACCAGTTTGTTACATAAGTCAGGTGTTTTTATAATTTCCAATCTTCTATTCAAATTTTTATCTCCAGACACTCAAGCTACATCCATCAATAAAAAATAATCACCACGAATAACAGAAATATTAGAATTGCAGTATAAAGAGAGTAATCATAATAATACATTGTCTCAATATTACATTTTCAGTAACTGATTCAGCCTCTCGAAAGCCTCTTGCCATTTTCTTTCAAAACAGGTGCAAATAAAAGATACGTTAAATATTTATATATCATACCATGATTATTTTCAGTTTTGTTCCCAAATATAAAACTCTGTATTCTTCCATGGCATACTTCGTCAACCGTTTGCTTAACTCAGCAAGCAATATTTTATTAATTAGTTCTGAAATGACTATATTTAATAATCTAGCTTTAAAATTAATAATATAAAAAGAAAAACATAAATCAATGAACAAAATAAAACAATAAAGGTTATGGAACTCCTTTTCAAGATGTTTGATATTACAAGTACATCACCTTAAGAAGGTAATTCGTGTATAATTTCTACAACTCAACTCTGTACTATGATACATCAATGTTTATTCTTGGTAATTCGCCACAATTAAATCATGTGTAAAAATTTGTGGAATTACCTTTTCTCATTTACTTTCCAACTACCATTATCCAGTATTTGTCATATTTCTTCTATATGGGTAAGTTTATAGCAATATCTCTGTTAGAAGTGTGATGATTTGTAATGTACTAGCAATTCTATACTATTCCACACCCACTTTCACCTGAAAGAATATTTGTATATTATTATCATGATCGGATGTTATGAAGATTTACTGTGATCTACTAGTACATGGGCTGCACCTTGAGACATTGCACATCCCGACCGTTATATATATCTTTATTTCTCAATAAACCATTTACATTGGAATGGTACAGAGAACACATAATAATAATAATAACAATTAAAAAAATCAACATATATAAGAGAGATTTCAGCCCGGATCACACAACCCTTCATTAACAATTTCAATAAATTTGCCGTGTTTCGAAATACTGGTGACACGCAATTATACACAAAATGTTTGCCTGTTCACAAGAAATGAATTCTTTGGAAATATTCCTTATATTTGGAAATACAGCTATTGACAATTAATTTTCCCACAACAATAAGAGAATTTAAAAAATCAAAGGGTTTCAAAGCAAAAAAACACTAAAAAAATCAAAATGTTTATCAAAATACACAAAAGCGATTTGAAGTATACATAAACAAAATATCATTTATCTTATGTTTGTCTTAAGTATTTGCTTTGAACTAATTAAAAAATATAAATCACTAAGCAATGGAGTTCTTGACTGGCTGAATTGAAAATCATCAAAATTAAACTTCTCAAATTTTCATCAGTAACAACATATCAAAATGTGAAAGTCAGTCTCATTACTTCCATCAAAACAACATACAGTGCAATTTTAAATCCATGAAAATCTAACACTTCTTCGTGTTTATAATTTATTGCATGAATGCAACATCGGTTAAATGATTGATGTCCAACCCCTAATAAAAACATTTAGAATGAATTTAAGAATTATATACATTTTGTTTGTTGAATAAGGTTTTTCTTATGCTCAATCAGCACCTCGTACTGCATTCTGGTCACATCTTCCGGTTTAATTTTTCCTCTTATCAGTCTCGGATCAGAAAGCATAGAAATGTACATTGAAATCATTCCATTTCAGCAGTCAAATTGTGTTGACTACATTATTAGGTCATATACAGTCACTCACTATATAAAAATTGTTTGTGAGGTTGAAAATAAGTTACTGCAGAGTTTTATTTATTGCTTTATTAGTTTCCTACCCGCAAAGCCAAAGAGAGGGGACTTTATGATTACATACTGTCCTTCCATCAGTCAATCATTCAGACTGGAAAATCAGTTTTCAACTTTTTATTGATTTGATATAGTGTAACCATGACAAGTACCAGATGAGTTCATATTTTGTTTTAGTATGATGATTTTGTTTTGCAGCGTTAAGGTCCTATTACTTGGAAAATTAACACAAATAATCTGTTTTCGGCACATGTTTCCATCATTCTTTAATATATTGATTTAATATTTGGTACCAACATCATTTGTTTGATTAATGTCGAATCCCTATTAAAAAAAATGTGAAAACATCTACACAGCCGGGAAGCCACTAACACAGGAGTGTTCCACCAGACGTTCATGATCACGTGATTTAGACATGAAATGAAATTAACTTACTAGTATCAATTGTATTTGGAGCTGAAATATTTACATTAATATAAAAAAATACATTGCATACTATAGAAACTGATTTTATTTTGTTCGAGATCTCCTAAACATTCTTAAACAGTTATCAACGTTACCAGGATTATAATTTAGTACGCCAGACGCGCGTTTCGTCTACATAAGACTCGTCAGTGACGCTCATATAAAAATATTTATAAAGCCAAACATGTAGAAAGTCGAAGAGCATTGAATATCCAAAATTCCAAAAAGTTGTGCCAAATACGGATAAGGTATGCCTAGGATAAAAAAAATCCTTAGTGTTTCGAAAAATTAAAAGTTTTGTAAACAGGAAATGCATTAGAATGACCACATTATTGGTATTCATGTCAACACCGAAGTGTTGACTACTGGGCTGGTAATACCCTCGGGGACGAAACGTCCACCAGCAGTGGCATCCTTTTTGCAACTTTCAAGGCAAATGGAAAAAGGAAAAAAAATAGTTATGTTTTCTTCTATATCAAAAGAAAGTAGAGCAAACGGAAAATAAAATCTGCCATATCAAACAGAAAGAAAATTGAAAACAAATAAATAAAAAATCTTTCTTATTTTTTCTCTTCAAAAACTGGAAACGGAGATGGTCTAACTACTGTTCTAATTTCATCATGCCATTGGTGTTAACAGAAGTGATACTATCTTCATCGGGAGTCCTCTTTTTCTTAGTATGAGAAATATTCCGTGATTTGAGTCACATAATTTCATTGTGTTCATTTTGGCAAAACTGGAGATTACCTTTGCCATTAATTGTAACATTGATATGAGTATTTATGTCATCAAAAGGTAGTCTCAGTGTTGAATAAACTGGTCTGTAAACGTGTGTCTGTTTGATACTTCTCATACATTTGAACAGTTACGATAATGTTTTTCTTGTTTTAATTGTCTTATGGAACAGACAGTTTGTAGTGCTCACCAGCAGCGCATGAAAAAGCGACCCTGTTCTAACCAGCAGGACATAAAAAAAACGGAACCCTGTTCTAACCAACAGGACACGAAAGAGAGACGAAAGATACCAAAGGGACAGTCAAACTCATAAATCTAAAACAAACTGACAACGCCATGGCTAAAAATGAAAAAGACAAACAGAAAAACAATAGTACACATGACACAACATAGAAAACTAACGAATAAACAACACGAACCAAAAACTAGGGGTGATCTCAGATGCTCCGGAAGGGTAAGCAGATCCTGCTCCACATGTGGCACCCGTCGTGTTGCTTATGTGATTACAAATCCGGTAAATAGTCTTAATTCGGTAGGTCACATTCATGAAAGGGAAGGGGATTGTAGTAAGGAACATATCCGATATCATTTGTGAAACGGTTATTCCATCACGGTCAACCAACTCGTGATGGCGTCCGTAAAATTTACGAAGGAATGATTTCAACTTCACCATTTGGAACTCTTGGTTTAATAGCTTCCTTGTGAGCAGTAACCCTTTATCAAGAAAATCATGATAGGAAATGCAAGCACGGGAATATCGTATCAATTGGGAGATATATGCCCCGTATGCAGGTGCTGCTGGAATGTTGCTACTTAGAAATGGAAAGTTCACAATTGGAAAGCTGAAATCATCTCTTTTGTCGTAAAGTTTTGTTTTCAACCGACCCTCATTGTCAATTTCTAGATGTAAGTCAAGATATGAAGCCGACTTAACTGTATCTGTAGTATCCTTTATCTGCAATTCGATGGGATAGATGCGTTCCACATAGTCACCAAATTTTGAATTGTTTAGTGAAAGAACGTCATCTATATAGCGGAAAGTAGAGTTAAAGGATATTGCTAACTTCTTATCTTTCTTCCTAAGAAGTTCCTGCATGAAGTCAGCCTCATAATAATAAAAGAAATAAGTCGGCAAGTAGAGGGGCACAGTTTGTTCCCATTGGGATGCCGACAGTCTGTTAAAACACGTCCTCCGAACGTTACAAATATGTTGTCAATCAAGAAAATCAAGCATCTTGATAATATCGGTTTCAGAGAATTTTTTGTTTGAATCAGAGTGATTCTTTACAAAGTATGATTTATCCCTCCCTAAGACAAGATACTTGTATCTACATTGGCCATTCTTTTTTATGAAGCAAAGTAATACCAACTCTTTCAATTTGTCTTTTAGTTTGGAATGTGGAATACTTGTGTAAAGAGTAGAAAAGTCAAATGTTTTAATACTGTTACAAGATGAAAGAGAGTTAGATTGTATGTACTCTAAAAGGTCTTTGGAATTTTTAAGTATCCACATCTGATTCACGCCACCTCTAGAATAGGCAGTTTCACAATAACTTTTAAGCCCGTCTATGATTGCTGATAAAATAAGTGTTAATAATTTAGAAAGAGGTTTCGTGGAGCACTTGGAAGACCCAGCAATATACCGTTGTTTGTAAGGACACTTATGTAGTTTAGGTATCCAATACAGTGATGGAAGATCCAGTTCTTCATCTTTGGTTGAAATACCAAAGGAACAAAGAACAGACCTATGATTATCCAGGATTTCCAAGTGAATTGGGAAAGGACATGAAAAGGGGACCATGATCTAACCAGCCGAGCATGAAAAGGCGACCCTGTTTTGCGGCCCAATAAAAATATAGGAACTTTTTGAAACAAAAGTAAAGTTTATCATATAACAATATTATTTATATAATCATACAACCAGTTAACATCTAATAACATTTTGAAAATGTCCTGTGTAATAGTCAAACTTTTACACAGCAGGTTAGCCAATGACGCAGGAGTGTTCCACGTTTTTTATAACGTTATTTAGACATGAAATGAAATTAACTTCTCAATAATTGAATATGAAACTTAAATAATTACATTAAGTTTATAATTAAAAGATTACATAGAATAATATAGAAACTATAATATTGTTTTGTTAGAGCACTCCTACACATTCTAAAACAGTTCATTTAGAAAATTTGAAGGAAATTGCAAACATGACAACATAGTTTGAAATGTTTTTCTTCTATTTCAAAAGAAAGTATGACAAAAGGGAAAATAAAATCTGCCATCTCAAACAGAAAGAAAATAAAATAAATCATAAAATCTTTTCATTTATAAATTGTGTTTGAAACAAAACTTATAAATGGAAAGCTGAAATCATCTCTTTTGTCGTAAAGTTTGGTTTTCAACCAACTCTCATTGTCAATTTCTAGATGTAAGTAAAGATATGAGGCCGACTTGACTGTATCTGTTGTATCCTCTATCTCTAGTTACTAGTACTTAACTGGATGCGCGAGCTTCAGTTACTGTCAATGTTATAACAATTATATGGTCATTTTTTTAAATTTCCTGTTTATTTAAATCGCATATTTTCGGGCAGTTGGAAGGCGAATAAATATCTTTGCAGAAAGTGCACAGCTGAGATGTACTAGTAAAAAAGCTGATTTGCATTGCTAGTACTTGTGTTGTGTTTGTAATTGAGAACTGGCGAAAAGGGTTGAATCCGAAATATCGGTTTCCATGATTTGTATCTCTTTATGCATACTTCTTCGAAGATCCCGTACTAGCCAGTTTGTCGTACCATGCTCCCGAACGAGATGTTTTCAGATTTCTCCGTGCAGTTTGCTAATTATAATTGGGACTAATACATTACTGTACGAGTACGCCAAGCGTTTCAAGACCTCTAACTAAACTACATTTTGTCGTTAAAAACTCTCGGGTGTATAACGTCAATTCGCGGTGGTGTGTTTGTGTAATTTTGTGAGTCTGTCCAGATCTCTTTATCAGAACATTTACGGTTTCGGCATAGTAAGCGTTGGTTAGAGAAAATCCAGTAATTGTCAGAGCGGCTTCGTTTTCTAATTGCGCCTTCAAATAATTAAACTTTTGAATATCTGTCAATGTTGGGTTGTAATGAACTGCTTATTCATGAGAATCCCAAAAGCTTGGCCATTCTAAAATAATACCATTAAATGAAAGTAATGTTAATTTCAGCAAACGGTGATTGCTAGATATAGGGACATCATAGCTTGACGTAGGTTTTGATTTAGCAATTTTGCTTGTTTAAAGCTCGAGCGGCATCACTTGACTGGCAATTATTGTGCGACATAACTTGTCTACAACATCTGGTAAACTAGTAATGATAAACGGTGGAATGTCTACATTTTAAACTTGATAAGATAAATGTGAGGTTTGATTGAAAATAAGATGTGATGTTTCATCTATGAATATCCTTTTAGTAACGAAATTTGCATTATACTCATCTGTGTCTACGATTTCCGTCTCTATATCCTCTGTTTCCAGTGCCATATTTTTTCATTCAATGTGTCAAGTAACTTCTTCTGTTGTAAATCTTAATATGTGGCTAACAGCTCTTCTCTGTCGAATTTAGGACTTTTTTTTGCGTCGGCAAATTTTCGTAAAAGTCTGGTTACGGCACTACACGTACGATTGCGTGTTCTTATCGATTTAAGCTTCGGTAACTCCATTAGTCACAGCACCATTAATGTGGGTACCATTTCTTATAATCTTACTCTAATAAAATAAACAATATCTTTACAGTTTTACGTTTACTTTTTACTTACAACAGATAAGGTAACTTCGCCGGTATGACGGCGACCTTAGATACAATGTTACTTCCGAATTATACACATAGTATAAAAACGAACACGTGAAAAACAGATAAAAAATTCAAACCATTCTTGTATTATTTCTGAACTATTTTATTACTTATAATGATGGAGATTTCCAGAAGACAAAGTGATAGACTGTGCACAAAAGTCTTTTTTTACACCCAGAAGGTCAATGGAAAACAAAAATCGAAATTCTCTAAACAAATAATGATAAATTTTTCGTACTGAATCTTTACAACTAAACACTAAAAGAGGGATGAAAAATACCAGAGGGACGATCAAACTCATAGGTTGAAAATAAACTGACAACGCCATGACTAAAAAAGAAAAAGACAAATAATAGTACACAACACACAACATAGAAAACTAAAGACTGAACAACACTAACCCCACCAAAAACTGAAGGTGATCTCGTGTCTATTGAAGGGTAAGCAGATGCTGTTCCACATGTGGTGCTGCTCATGTTATTACAAACCCGGTAAATAGTATAATGCGGTAGGTCACATTCGTGAAAAGGGAAGGAGATTGTAGTTACGACATGAGGAACACATCCGATATCATTTGTGAAACGGTAATTCCATAACGGTCAACCCACTCGTGCAAACGTGACAAATATAGACATGTTCAATAGGCAACACATAAGGAGTGGTAACTGCAAGCAAAAGACCAAATTATTACGTCCAAAGAAAACGAAATATGCAAATAGCCACAAACACGTCATTAAGGATGTATTCTTCTGACTTTTTCAGTCTCGTTCAGTCTCGTTGAAATCTCGTTTTGAATTATTTCCAAAATATGTGATAGAAGTGGAAAATATCAATGAACTTTAAAAATATTATAAGCAAACATCAATCTGTGAAAAAAAAATTGTGTATTTACAATGAATGGATTTTGCGGAATCCAGTTTTCAAATTTTACGACCAATCAAGTCAGTATTTTTAGCCAAAATTTTGAGAAAATGGGTGAGGGATACAAAAAATGATTTTACAAGAATCATGTACATCCCATATCATTTTGGTCTTTTCAAATTTCTCACCTACCTATAGTTTTTGTAAGTAAAATTTATTCAGATTGGTCCACTTCATCTTTATAGAAAGTATGAGAGAAAGTTTAATTGTGGAACTGTGATTTTTTTTCATGATAATAGCCCAAAAATAGGTAAAAATCGATGAAAAATGTGAAAATCATCAAAATTGGGGATTTTCAAAGGACCGTAGCAAAAAAAGAAGTGCACCACCATATTATTTTTTCTTCACCAATTATTTTGTTACAGTCTTATAAACCCAAAAATCAAGTTAAGAAAAAAAGTTTAATTGTAGAAATGTTTGACTCCTCAGAGGTGTACATCCTTAACCATCAATTTAAAACACACTCTGATAATATCAAGAGGAAGAATTTTCCAACTAGAAGGCATCAATGGAAATCACTGGAACCAAATGATCCTAATCAAATAGATATTACATTTAAGTCGAGACCAAATTCCACTATGAATGAGATGAAAATCTGGTGTCCGCAACAAGAAGGTTGATGAACCAGTGTTATGTCAAAGAACGTCTCGTCATGTTTCTAAAAAAGTTCATCGGAAGGTACGAAACCATTGTTGATAAATATTCCGTATCAACTTCACAAATAATACGCGATGATCTTGAAGTATAGAGTCTCGGTACTGACGTTGTTAATCATCTTAAGTGTTTCTTCTTCTTTCTTTTTTTGGCTTTATGAATATTACTTTTACTGTTTATTCTGTTTTATTGATATCCATATGACGTGACTGTACTTTAACATCACGTCATTGTTCTATGATAAGTCTCGATTGCTTGTCTTTCATTTTTATGCCCCCGCAGTAGCTGAGGGGCATTAAGTTTTACCCTTGTCCGTCTGCATGTCCCGAAAATGGTTTCCGTTCTTTAACTTGGGTTTGCCTCAACCAAATGTTATGAAACTTATACACAATGCGTATTACCGCAAAACAAAGATTAAGTTTGAGTTTTGGTGGCGCCTTTAACCGTTCTAGAGTTATGCCTTTTTATAAATGGAAAAGTTGCAATTTTTAGTTTCCGTTTTCCAACTTAAGTTTGTCTAAACCAAATTTTGTAAAACTTATACATAATGATTATTATTACAAAATACAGATCAAGTTTGAAATTTGGTAGCGTCACTAGAACCATTCTAGAGGTATGCCCTTTTATAAATTGAAAATTTACATAAAATTTAGTTTCCGTTCGCTTCCACACGTTCGCCTCAACCAAATGTTATAAAAGTATACAAACTGTTTATTAACATAAAACAGAGATGAATTTTGGTGTTGTCACACTCACCGTTGTTGAGTTATTCCCTTTTACAAATGAACAAAATCTGATTTTTTTTTGTTTTGGTTCTTTAACTAAAGTTTACTTCAACCAAATGTTATTAAACTTATACACAATTCCTATTAACTCAAAGTACAGATCAAGTATGAATTTTGGTGGTGTCACTTCTGGTGCAAAAAAAAATGGAACCGTTAATGTTGTTCAACTGTTCTAGAGTTATGCTGCTTTACAAATGTTAAAAAAAGGGAATCTAATATCTGTGAAAAAAAATATCAATCGTATAATTATTTAAATTAGGTTTTTTTAATTGGAGTTATCTTCCTTTGTCCATAATGTAGTTCACTTTTGAAATTTTAAGTTTAACGACTACAATTATGGACAAAGGGAGATAACTCCAATATTTTAACAATTAAATCAACTGCAACCAATGCTTTATACAATGCAATGTTCATTGCAAATATTAAAACAATCACTATCCATCGGTGATTACAAGCACTTTAAATAATACTCTTCAGTTTTGTCCAATTATAACCTTATACGAAATATTCTTTGATACATAAAACGTGGCTCTGTATTTATACATCCCGTTATTGTGCTTTTGTAAAACATTTTTAAATGAATGTCTTTCATTATTGCTAATGTGCTTTGACTATATGCCTTTTTATATTTCTTTGATACATATATGACGTGGCTCTGTACTTACACATCCCGGCCGTCAATTTGTTACTGTGCTATGGTAAATTTGTGAATTGTTGTCTTTAATTTGTGCTGATATGTTTTTCTTTCTATATGCCTTTTTGTGCTTCTTTGCTACATATTTGTTTGTTTTTTTAGTGATTAAGATTATTTCACAATGTTGACTTCAGTATCCCTATTTTTGAAATTTGTTTTGTTCACACACCGTTGTCAATATAATGGAATTTGATGCGACTGGCATTCAAGTGAACGGTTTAGCTTGCTTTTAAACAAAGTTTAATTCACTATTTTCAACATAAAATACATTTATCAAGTCAGGAATATGACAGTTGTTATCCATTCACTTGATGTATTTGACCTGTTGATTTTGTTACTTGACTATGGACTTTGCGTTTTGAATTATCCTCAGATGAGTATTTCTGTAAATTTACTTTTCATTTCTAACTTTCAACGTAGAAGGCTACTGATCCCATAAACTGTTAACGTAGAAGGCTAAATATCCTATAAACTGCATCTTCCAAAATAAGCAATAGGGCAGCTTTAATCTTTGTGCAAGAACATTGGCTTTAAAAGCATGAAAAACATATAATTGGCATAGAATTTTCACTGTCTGTGTCAAGCAAAGATTTTTTAAAAGGATAAAATGATTTAACCCAGGGAACGGAAAAGAGGGTAATAGATTTTTATAATGCGTGTGCAAGGAATTTAGCCATATACTGAATTACTCACAGATGGTGGAAATAGGATACTAGTAAATGCTATCAAATTAAAGTACGAAAAACCATTGATACTGGTCTGCATTGACATGCCAACAAGAAGTAGAAGCACATCTTTTGCTGATAATCAGACTGTCGGACGATATAGCAGAAATAGCGGGAAAATATGGTGATAGTGCTGATATAATTCTGGGTATAGGTGTCAATGCTTCATTACGTAGAGCTAAATCTACTTATACCAAAATCATTATAATGAGAGGGATAAATATGTTATTTCCTCCCGAGGGCAGAAATTATCTCCTTGTATACAAAATTTGAAAGAAAGACAGAAAACACCTCAACTCATGGCCCAGTACTGATGCTTACTCCAGGGTGCTATACTAAAAGCGGATACTCAAAATATAAGAAAGCTAATAAACGAATTATTTGGAAAAATGATTAACAAAACTATGAAAATAAACTCAGCATAGATACCAGGATTAAAATTTTATATTTACGCCAGACGCGCCATTCGTCTACAAAAGACTCATCAGTGACGCTCGAATAAAAAAAAATAATTAAGGGCATACAATACAGTTTTGATCCCGTATTTAAATTTTGATAAATATTTCCATATACACTAATTTTTACCTGATTAAATCAAATATGTAATACAAATATACCTTCATGTGCTACTTTTTGTAGTAAAATAAGGTAGAAATTTTGTATATTTGCTCAAAATTCGGATTTGTGATCGCATTTTCCCTTTCGAAAAAGACATAACTTTTTGTGTTTTAAAAGATAAACACAAATTGTTTTTTTGTTAAATAATTTGTAATTTCTTTATTTTATAAGTATCCTAAATATTTATACACTTTTTATTGAGTAATAGCTCATATTTATCAAATGTTCATGAATGTAGAAAAAAATTCATCATTTTTATGTATATTTATCAAATTTTAAAAAAATGCACTATTTAAGTTTTCATGAAAATTGCCAAATATAATCTTCTAGCGTAATCAAACCAAATGGCATATTAAAAAATAGGGGTCCATGAACTTGTTTTCAAATAGGTTTGTTTGATAAAAACCAGTCGAAAACTAAATCTTTTCCCGACAAGTCATAGTTGGACGTCGTGAAAATAACAAAAAGAGTTCATTGAGGACCAAAAATTCCTAAAAGTTTTGCCAAATACAGCTAAGGCAATCCATCCTGAGATAGAACATCCTTAGTTGGTTTTTTTTCAAAAATTCATAGTTTTGTTTACAGTTAATTTATAAATAAGAACATATCAATGATAACTCAAGTCAACAGATTTGCTGACTACTGGGCTGGTGATACCCTTCGGGGAAATGAATCTCCACCATGCAGCAGTGACATCGACCCAGTGGTTGCAAATAAACTCAATCATAGATACCAGGATTAACGACTTTAAATTCTTTAGATCAGATATCACCTGTACAATTTCCGCAGAGAAAATTCAACAACGTTGTATAAAACATACTAAATAATAAAGCAGAAAAACAATGTAAAACAACCCATGAAAGTACCTAAGCAGAGAAGATATCTGTTGGAATCCGGAGCATGGTCGGGTTGTTGACTCTTTGACGCATTCCCCATTTCCATTCTCAATTTTATCAATTTTAAAGAACGCTATGGTGAATTGAAAACATTAGGAAGAGTTGCCGTTCTTGGTATGTTAAGGCTAACTGAGATAGCTCTCCAGAAAAATAGTTAAATTAAGGTAAACACAATTGAAAATGGATAAAGATGTAGAAGCAATGTGTAGAAAAATGACAAATGATAGAATTAAGAGGTTGATTGAGGGTCTACATGGTGTAGACACAGAATATAACAGTGAACTTAAAACTCAAAATCAAAACAAAGAAAAAATGGCGTCCTACAGTGAAGCACTGTCCGGAAAAAATAATAACACAGAACAAAACAATGACAACGATGTCACCACAAATGATACAAATGACAATCATCCCAACTCAACTTCAGCTTCAGCTTCAAATTCAAGTAATTTTGTAAAACCAATATTTCTTAAAGATAGCGACGTTCATGGTTCTGTGAAACCGGAGCGGTCTATGTGGATAACAAATGTTGAAATTTATAAAGCTGTCGGAGAAAAGGTCCCCGCGGAATGTATTAAAGGCATCCAACGCATTAGAGAAATGTGGCGTATCTACATGGATAATGAGGAAGACAAACTGTCGCTGTTAGTGCAAGGTATAAACCTACGTGGCAGGCAGGTCGCCTTGCATTCACAAAACCCTCATAATCCATCTAACTTATTACAACCTGATACGATACGCATAAAAGTGAAAAACGTTCCTCTTTCAGCGGATGATGGACAGATTCATCGTGCTTTAACTTTACAGGGGTGTAATATTCAGGCTTTTTCTCGAGAAAGACTCAGGATTGATGGAAAAGTAACAAATTGTGAAACAGGGGATAGGTTAGTTATAAGTAAGTTACTTGAAAAATCCATTCCAAGAAATCTTCAGATTGGGAAGTACCTAGCAAGAATTTTTCATTCAGGTCAACCCGAGTTTCAGGGAAGACCAAATTTAGTGAGCTATGAAGGTGTCAAAAAGTGTCACAAATGTCTCAAACCAGGTCATGTAATGTACAATTGTCCAAATGATTGGGTCTGTAGGATATGTAACATAAGTGGACACAAAATGATAGACTGTCCAACAGAACTACAGACTCATAATGGCAATGAACAAGAAGTCAATGATAAACATGAAGAGACAAATACAGAACAAGTAAACGAAAACAGCAAAGATGATGAGCATACAGAAGTCAATGAAGACGAACCTGTAACAGAAAAACAAAGTAAAACTAAAGAGAAGCACAACACAGGAAAATTGGGCTCTAAGAAAAGTGGAAAGAAAACAAATGATGATAATGCTGGAAGGTCACAACAATCTATAATTGACAAATTCATGAGAACTCCAAACAACCAGAAAGGTCTTGGTTCTAGAACTCATAGTCATACACCTCCAACACCACCAGAGGCACTTCATGATAGAACAAGTGACAGTCATGGACCAAAGAAAGCAAAAGCAAAATAAAACAAGTGTGTTTAACATCATAACAATCTTATCAAGTATTTTAAAATAGTACATTTTTTTTTTTATCATACTAAAAATAATTAAAAAATATTTAAAAAATGACAATGCCTCAGCTCAAAAGCAGAGTTCAAAATATGTTTATAGACCTCCAACAACATAAAAGATTATTACTATGTAACTATATTTATTTTTGTTGGTATGTTTTATTATCTGTGTGTCTTATTTTAACATATACCATAACTAAAAAAAAACTAAAAAAAAATTTAAAAAAAAAAATGTTTAAGCTCAAATGTAGAGTAAAAATGATTGATGAAACAAATTTAATAAGAAATACAAGACTGATGTCCAAAATATTATATGTTGTTGTATATAAAATGATAACAGGAAGACTGGTTAAGAAAATGAACAAACTATGTCTTGTTGATATAGAGTATGTAAATTCGTTCAATTTTGTGTTTAACATCAAACAGCTGATATACTGGTTTTTCCCCAAGTTATTTTTAATTCTGTGTACGTTGTATGCTATAAGTAGACTACAAAGAATCGAGTTGAACAAATTATGTATGCCTTTAAATCAGACATGTAGGGAAAATATTTCTCTGTATTCCATTATTTTTTACTACTGCAACATGTGCAATGGTAAACCAAAGTATTATGTGATTCCATTTAAAATATTTGTATTAGACGGGTTTTTACCAAATGTATTTATAGTAACACTCTATGAACACAACAATACATGTAAATTAAAAAAAGTCGATGATTGCATGCGTGACGGTTGTGTTTTCTTTTTAAAGAAATACGAAAGAATAGAAGCTAATAAAACTATCAGAAGACTATCAAAACAAATATCCATTATAGATACTGGAACTAAATTAAATAACTATAACATAGTAATAAAAAATGTCTTACCTTGTACTACATTACAGTTACCACAGAAATGTTTGATATTACAATATTTACACAAATTTTTAGTTGCAATTTATTTTATCACAACACAAATGTATACACAAATTTCTCATAGAATTTCTCAGCGGCAAAGCTCCAAATTACAACTTTTCACTTGTTTGTCAAAAGATATTGAAATACCTTATATCGCTTATTTGTCGACTTGTTTAGTGTTAAATCCAAACGCAAAAATACGCTACAAAAACATCCACTTTAACGCTGATAGTCGAACACTTTTAGGATACTTATACGCACAAAGGTTTCGAAATTTCAATACACATAATATATATGAATTAATATCCAAATTAGAAACGTCAGTTTTACAGTTATTATTTATGATCATCATAACATTTCTAGTCGTGATACTATTTAAAATACACAACAAAAACACGTGCCCAGAGGGCCAACTTATCTTCAACATGAATTTAAATAGATTAATAAGGTCACGGATAGGTAAACATACAGACAAGGCTATGTATCACATCGTTAAATCTAGTGGTAATTCGCATGCCGGATTCAAAACACATTTTAATTGTAGTATTCTGTTATTGTTTATAATGTTTATGTTGAAAAGAAAACAAGAGATACTTCTATGTAGAAGTATTGTATATATTTCACAGTGTTGTATTTTTTTTTATGTAACATGTTTGAAAATTGAATTAGATAAACAATATGGTTCAAAAAAAATTAATAAATGTATGTAGTCTCAATGTAAATGGTATAAACAATAGGAATAAAAGAGAGAGGGTTATCGAATGGTTAAAAGCTCATAAATGTGACATTGCCTTTTTGCAAGAAACGCATTTTGACGAAAAAGTAAGTAAAGAAATGTCGATACAGAAAGATTTTAATATTTTCTGTAGTCATGGCACGACAGCAAGTAGGGGGGTCGCTATTTTAATTAGGAGTAGTTTAAATGTTACTGTTATTAATGAAAATCGAGACGCTGACGGGAGAGAAATTCTGCTCAATATACAAATTGACGAAACAATATTTACGTTGGTATGTATATATGCACCAAATTATAAAGCATCTAGAAATACGTTTTTTAAAAAGGTAAGTGATAATATAAAAGAATTTGGTATCGGTATACCGATTATTGGGGGAGATTTCAATGATACTTTACATGTTATAGATAGAAAAACAACACGACCAAATAGCCAGATTTCAAAACCAGTAAATAGTTTGAAATTAATGTTAAAATCAAACAAACTAATCGATATCTGGAGATGTTTGAATCCAAACGTTGAACAATATACATGGCGGAGGAGAGATAAAACTCAGGCAAGTAGAATAGACATGATACTAATTGGCTCAGATTTTAAGTCATTAGTAGAAAATTGTAAAATTAAACCAGCTGTAATTAATTCTACTGATCATCAAAGCGTTTTCTTAAGTATTAGGACTGGTGTGTCAGAAAGAGGTAAGGGATATTGGAAGATTAACAACTCTATTTTAAAAGAGGAAAAATACAAAGAGATAATCAGTAATCTTATTCATAAATATACAAATGGAAATAATAATATCGATTGTCAATTATTGTGGGACGTTTTAAAAGTAGAAATAAGGGAGGTAAGCATAGCATATTGTAAGAATAAAGCAAAGGCAAACAGAGAATTAAGTCGAGAACTAGAAAAAAAACCTGGAAGAGAAAAATAAGTTAAGAGATGCATTACCACAGGAAGATGCATATTTAGATGAAGAAATAAAAGATTTAGAACTAAAAATAGGTAAGA
Source organism: Mytilus edulis (assembly GCF_963676685.1). Classification (NCBI taxonomy): domain Eukaryota; kingdom Metazoa; phylum Mollusca; class Bivalvia; order Mytilida; family Mytilidae; genus Mytilus; species Mytilus edulis. Next base: position 9,220,520 of record NC_092344.1, read on the forward strand.
TATACGAACAGAAAGCTAGAGGCGCACAGGTTAGGTCAAGGGAGAAATGGGTTGAATATGGGGAAAAAAATAATGCATATTTTTTAGGTTTAGAAAAACAAAGACAGGTAAAAAAAGTCGATAAATAAACTAAGTGACGAGAATGGAATTATAATAACAGACCAGGCCGATTTATTAACAAAAATTAAGCAATACTATGAAAAACTGTACAGTTCTAAATGTCAAAAAAAAGATTTAGTCGAAAATTATATTTGTGAAACTGAATTAAAAATTATTCAAATAATGTTGACAAATCAGTTTGTGACGGAGAAGTAACAATTGAAGAATGTACTTCAGCTATTAATACAATGAAATTAAATAAAACACCAGGGCTAGATGGTCTAACAGTTGAATTTTATCAGATGTTTTGGGAAAAAATAAGATATTTTCTAGTCAAAGTTTTAAACACTGGTAATGAAAAAGGAAGTCTATCACACTCACAACGTACTAGTATTTTGACATTATTATTCAAAAAGGGGGATCATTTATTATTAGATAATTATAGGCCAATTTCCTTACTAAATGTAGATTTAAAACTATTGTCATTTGTTCTAGCGCAACGTTTAAAAAAGATACTACCAAAAATTATTAATGAAGATCAAACAGGATATATTAAAAACAGATTTATTGGTTTTAATTTGAGACAAATTCAAGATATTATTGATTATGCGGATGCATATTCGATTGAAGGGGCAATAGTTTTTGTAGATTTTACTAAAGCTTTTGATTCTTTAGAATGGGATTTTATGTTAATCACTTTGAAACATTTTGGATTTAATGAATCTTTTATAAACTGGGTAAAAACATTATATACTGGGTTACAAACTTGTGTTATTAATAATGGATGGATTTCAGAAATATTTCATAACTCAAGAGGAATAAGGCAGGGGTGTCCCTTATCAGCTCTTCTTTTCGTTTTATCCGTGGAGATCATGGCTTTAAGACTTCGAAAAAACAGAGATATCAAAGGGTTCGTAGTTAAACTAGATAATAAAAATCATAGAATTAAAATTTCACAATTAGCTGATGATACTACTTTATTTCTCAGTAATAAGAAAGAAATCAAAGCTGCTATGAATGAAATAGAAATTTTTGGATCATTTTCTGGGTTAACTTTGAATAAAAATAAAACAGAGGGTATATGGATAGGAAAACTGAAAAATAGTAAAGATAAGGTAGCTGGGATTAATTGGACAAACAAACCAGTCAAAGCATTGGGAATATATTTTGGTCATAACAGAGAGGAATGTGAAAAATTAAACTGGGAGAATAAAATTGAGAAAATGAATAAACTATTTCATTTATGGGGGAAACGTAATTTTACTTTAATCGGGAAAATTCTTATTATAAAAACATTAGTTTTACCACTTTTTACATTTTTGGCAAGTGCCTGTACAGTTCCGGAGAAATTCAGAAAAGACATAGAAAGTAAATGTTATAAATACATCTGGGATGGTAAACCAGATAAGGTTAAAAGAAATACCATGATAAAGTCAAACGAAGAAGGGGGGTTACAAATGATCGACATACAAAGTTATTTTATGTCTCTAAAAGCATCTTGGGTAAGTAAACTAATTAGTAATGATATTTCAAACTGGAAGTTGATTCCATTAAAATATCTCAGCGTGGTTGGTATTAATTGGTTAATTTTTAAGATGAATTTTGAAAAGAAGAAAATTCTGGACTATATCAAACATATCCCTGAATTTTATAGAAAAGTATTTAAATGTTGGGTAATATCAGGCGGTGGACAAACAAAAAAACCTACCAACTTCACAGAAGTAAGGAAACAGGTAATCTGGGGGAACAAACAGATTAATTTTAAAAATAAAACTATTATTTTTGAAAATTGGATTAAGAGTAACTTGATATTTGTCAATGATATTATAGACGACACTGGCAATATATCTCAACATTTTATTTTGGATAAATTAGAATGCAAGATTAATTGGATTGCAGAAATAAATATTTTAAAAAAAGCCATTCCAAAAGACTGGCTTCAGATGTTACAGTCTGAGAGTTCTATTAAAAGTATTGTAAATATTCCTAGACAGAAACTAATCTGGAAAGGTAATTACATTGAGGCTTCAAATTTTTCAACAAATATATTATATAAGTCAATTTGTAAAGATAAAACTGAACCATCAATTGGTGTAAGCAAATGGATGCGTATTTTACAAACTAATGAAAACCTTAGTATTAACCAACTATATGTTTTCATGTTTCATTATTTAGAAGAAAATAAGTTAAAAATATATAGATGGAAACTTTTACAATTCATATTACCAACAAAACAATTATTGTTTAAATGGAAACAGACGAATGACAATCTATGTAATGTATGTAACGAAGAAGAAGATTACAACCACTTTTTTATTTCTTGTCGATTTTTAGAAAAATTTTGGAAAAGTATTCATGAGTTAATGATAAAATCAAATTTAAATTTTAGAGTATCATTAAAGCAATTAGTCTTTGGATATAAAATTTTTGACAAAAATTATTTTGGTCTGAATTATTTCCTAACAATCTTAGGTTTTTCCATATACAAATCATATTATGTATCTAATCAGAAATTGACAAAGGTAAATGTTTATCAAATTTTTGTTCGAGAATACATAAAAAGATACAACGAAAACAGAACAATGAAACTTAATCCATTACTAAAGTCACTAAAAAGAAGTTTAGACGATTGATAGAATAAAACATAATGTATTAAAATGTTGTATAATTGTATTTCAAGAAATTTATACATATTATTATAATATATACATATATACCAGCAGCTGATTGCTAACCTGGGCAATCGGTGGAATATTACAGGATGCATCAAGAAAAGCTTGGTTTCTTGGTGTAACAATGTAACAAGCATATTTGATGAATAAATATATAATGTTGTTAAAAAAAAAAAAAAAAGAAAACATTAGGAAAGCAAAATGATCTTACCCAGAGGGCATCTATAGAACTGAGAAAGAGTAAAAAAGTACTCAGAAGTACATAGTGAAAATCGGCAGCGCAGAAACAAAATGACAATATCAACGAATTATGGAACTGAAAGAAAATGATAGTGAGGATTTTTACCAGCTAATCCGTAAACAAATAGACAGTGAATAACTACGCAAAGGCATTTATTTTTAATGATGATGTAGTGAACAAAGACCATGAAATAAGAGAAGCCTGCGCTGACTACTTTTATGATCTAGCCACACCAATATAGATAAACTCATCATAGATACCAGGACTAAATTTTGTATATACGCCAGACGCGCGTTTCATCTACAAAAGACTCATATCAGTGACGCTCGAATCCAAAAAAGTTAAAAAGGCCAAATAATGTACGAAGTTGAAGAGCACTGAGGACCAAAATTCCTAAAAGTTTTGCCAAATACAGCTAAGGTAATCTATGCCTGAGTTAGAAAAGCCTTAGTATTTCAAAAATTCTAAATTTTGTGTACAGTAAATTTATAAATATTGCATATCAATGATAATGCATGTCAGCACAAATGTGCTGACTACTGGGCTAGTTATCATAAATTACTGAAAACCTTTACTAAATTTTTCCATAGATATAAAGATTTGGTTTTGAAGTTTGGATGTACCTGTAGAAAACTTATTTCAAACGGGATAGTGTTATGATATTGTAATTATTATGTTTATTTATGTTGGCCTAAGTTGTGTTGTATGGCCTGATAGTTGTTTACCAAATAATCTTATAACTGTGCAGTTTAGGAATCACTGGAACAATCACAGAATGATTGGAACTTTATAGAATGATCCTTATAAAAGATGCGTAATTTAAACTTCTACGTTATTCCAGAAACTTCCGTTGTAACTTTCCAGGATTTTCCACAATGTTCCATTATAGAGTGTTCTAGAATTTTCCATGACAACACTATATATACAGACACTAAAGTTAAACTCTCATAATTAAAACTTGGACATAGACATTGATAGACATTAGTATTCACAGCATTTGGATTGACACTTTTATTCTACAAACAACATCATACTGGATTGTGACATTAGTAGTGAACGTAATATTCAAATTGGATTCCGAAAGATTTCAGGATACAGATAAAGATAACAGATTGGACTCATATTTTGACAGTTAAGTTAACAGTAATATTTGTGTAATACCTTTTGTAAACTTTTGTATATTAAATATTGTTAAATTTTACTATTGATTTGTGTCTTTTGTTGGCTACAATTTAAAGGCGATTTCTGGCCGTAACAGAAATTGGGGGCTCGTCCGGGATAACGAAAATATCTTTTTCAAAATTTATTCAATATTTTTATTATAACTAGCCAACAAAATTCTACAAAATGGCATTTGATGCTGGTAAATTTTTGAAAACGCCAGACCTGGAGAGTTTTGATAATTTAAAGAAAGAGGAATTAGTGTTGCTTGCTAAAGAACTGAAATTAGTTTTTAAAGTATCTATGAGAAAACAAATTATAAAAAATTTGGTTATAGACAAATTAGTTGACGCAGAAATTTTAGGTGAAGAGGCTCTTGAACTTAAGGTCGAAAATATTGACGCCTTTAAATTAAAACAGCTTGAATTAGAACATGAACTCAAATTAAAAGAATTGGAAATGAAGGAGATAGAGAAAAGAAAAGAAGATGAATTTAAATTAAAACAAGCAGAACTGGAAATGAAGGAAAGGTTGGAAATAGAGAGAAAAGAAAAAGAAGATGAATTTAAATTAAAAGAACCGGAAATGAAGGAGAGGGAGAAAATAAAAGAAGATGAATTAAAATTAAAAGAACTTGAAATGAGAGAAAGGCTAGCGATGGAAAAACTGAAAATTGAAATGGTCAAAGAAGAAAGCAACACTAAAGTCCAGTCGAAATCAGATTATTTTGATGCAGCAAAAAATATACGTTTGGTTCCGAAATTTTGTGAAAAAACAGTTGATAAATATTTTCCACAGTTTGAGAAAATTGCTAATAATTTGAAATGGCCAATGCCGTATTGGACTACGATGCTGCAAAGTGTTTTTGAGGGTAAGGCAGCTGAAATATACTCCGCACTTCCATCAGAAAAAAGTTCTTATTATGACACTGTGAAACAGGAAATTTTGAAAGCCTATGAGCTAGTACCAGAAGCATATAGACAGAAATTTAGATCTTATAAAAAGTTTGATTCGCAAACCTATGTGGAATTTGCTCGGGAAAAAGAAGATCTATTTGATAAATGGCTTACTTCAAAGAAAACAAAAAACAATTTTGATCAACTAAGACAATTGATGTTATTAGAAGAGTTTAAACAATGTGTTCATTCAGAATTAAAAACACATTTAGACGACAAAACTGTTGAGTCAATACATGATGCGGCTGTAATTTCAGATAATTTTACTCTTTCACATAAAAGAAGTTTCAAGAGTCAAAATGTTAATAATTACAAAAATCAAAGCACTGAGCGTACTGATAGTAAGCCTGTTCCACAGAATAAGAGTCAGTCCAGTTATAATATGTCTAGTCCAAAATTTGATACTTTTGAGAAGAAGTCACTGACTTGTGCTTATTGTAAGAAGATTGGTCACCTGATGGCTGATTGTTTTAGACTCCAGAAGAAGAATGAACGAGATAATAAGCCGAAGACCAGTGCTTGTACGACACCTTATATTACCAGTACATTGGAATGTCCTGCGAGTCAGGCTTTTAAGTCCAGTTTTTGTGATTATATGGAGGAATATAAACCCTTTATGTCTGATTGGTTTGTTGCTATTGTTGATGATACCACTCTTCAGCCTATTAAAATTTTACGGGACACTGGAGCTTCTCAGTCTTTATTGTTAGAAGGTGTGTTGCCTTTGTCCGAGAAGACTTCTGTTGGTGCCTCCGTTTTGTTACAAGGTGTAGAGTTGGGTTGTATAGATGTTCCTCTCCATCGTATTTATCTGAAGTCAGATTTAATAACTGGACCAGTTGTTGTAGGTGTTCGTCCTAATCTCCCTGTTGAGGGTGTTACCTTATTGCTAGGAAATGATCTAGCTAGGAACAAAGTGGTTGCTGAACCAATTGTTACCAGTGAACCGGTGGTGGATGTTAAATCACCTGAAGATGATGCTGAATTATATCCAGCTTGTGTTGTTACTAGGGCGATGGCTAGAAAACAACAAGATGAGAATTTGCAAACAGACAAGTTTGATTACATGGACCTTTCTGACACTTTCATAGCTAACATTGAAGGTCCTGGTAACTCAGAAAAGGCAATTATAAAACCACCTAGTGTTAACAAAAATGTTATTATGCCATGGCCAGATGTAAACAGCCATTCATTAGACCGAAAGAATTTATCTGAAGAACAACATAAAGACCCTGAGGTTCTTCAGCTCAGCCAGAGAGCTCAACCACAGGAGGAAGCAGACAAAGTAGCCGAATGCTATTACCATCAGGACAGTATTTTAATGAGGAAGTGGAGGCCTCCTGATGCTACCCCAGAGGAGGAATGGAGAGTGCTATACCAAGTGGTGGTGCCTAAAGTTTATAGACAAGAAATTATTGGTCTTGCCCATGACACTCCCTTGGCTGGACACTTAGGTATAAGGAAGACTTGCCTTAAGATCTTGCAGCATTTTTACTGGCCTAAACTTAGAAATGATGTTGCAGAATACTGCAAATCATGTCATATATGCCAGGTTGTTGGTAAACCTAACCAGAAAATACCACCAGCACCACTTCTGCCTATTCCTGCCTTTGACGAACCTTTCAGCAGAGTTCTAATTGACTGTGTTGGACCTTTACCAAAGACCAAGACTGGAAATGCATATTTATTGACAATCATGTGTACATCTACCCGCTTTCCTGAAGCTATTCCGCTCAGAAATATCAAGACACCTACTATCGTCAAAGCTTTGATCAAATTTTTCACATTAGTAGGACTTCCTAAGTCTATACAGTCCGACCAGGGATCAAATTTCATGTCAGGTTTATTTCAGCAAGTCGTATACCAGTTAGGGATTGCTCAGTACAGATCAAGTGCTTATCATCCAGAATCTCAAGGTGCCTTAGAACGTTTTCATCAAACATTGAAGAAAATGATTAGAACTTTTTGTCTTCAATTTGACAGAAACTGGGATGATGGAGTTCACTTTCTAATTTTTGCGGTTCGAGAGGCTGTTCAAGAATCCCTTGGATTTAGTCCCTTTGAGTTGGTATTTGGTCATACTGTAAGGGGACCGTTAAAATTGATTAAGGAAAAGTGGCTTACTGAACATACTGACTTGAATCTTTTAGACTATGTATCTAGATTTAAAGAAAAATTGTATACTGCTTGTCAAATTGCTCAGAAAAACTTAAAAAATGTACAGAACAAGATGAAAAAAAAATGGTATGATAAAGATGCCAGGGACAGAGTTTTTGAGCCTGGTGATAGCGTACTTGTATTTCTGCCTGTCCCTGGACATCCTTTACAGGCTAAATATTGTGGTCCTTATACAATAGAGAGTAAAATTAATGATTTGAATTATATTGTAAAAACTCCAGGTCGGCTCAAACAAAATAGAGTGTGTCATATTAATATGTTAAAACCATATTTTGAGCGTACTAATGTACTATGTGATAGTAAACCAGTTGCCACTTTAGGCATGGTTAAATTTGAGAACAATCATGACAAACCAGATGTAATTGAACCAACTTTTAGTTGTAAAGTATGGAAGAGACAGTTAGATTGAAAAATTCAGAAATTTTGTCAAATTTAGATTCAAAACTTGCACATCTGTCTTTTGATCGTAGAGAAGAAATAAAAACTTTGGTATTTTCTTTTAAAAATCTTTTTCCAGATGTGCCAAACAAAACCACTGCTGTTTGTCATGATGTTGATGTAGGAGATGCTTCTCCAATTAAGCAACATCCTTATCGGCTCAATCCACTCAAACTTGAAGTTATGAGAAAAGAAATTAAATATATGCTTGACAATGATATTATTGAGCCGAGTAACAGTGAATGGAGCTCTCCTTGTCTCCTTGTGCCAAAACCAGATAAAACTTTTCGTTTCGTGACTGATTTCAGAAAAGTAAATTCAGTCTCAAAATCTGATTCCTATCCGATTCCAAGGATAGACGATTGTATTGACAATATTGGTCAAGCAAAATTTGTGAGCAAATTTGATTTATTGAAAGGTTATTGGCAAGTTCCATTGACACAGAGAGCTCGTGAAATATCAGCTTTTGTTACACCAGATGGCTTATTTCAATATACTGTAATGCCATTTGGCATGAAAAGTGCTCCAGCTACATTTCAAAGAATGATCAATAATGTTATAAAAGATTTAGACTGTTGTTATGCTTATATTGATGATCTTATTGTATGTAGTGATAGCTGGGAACAGCATTTAACACATTTGTATGATACTTTTGATAGATTGTCATATTCAAATTTGACTGTTAATCTTGGTAAAAGTGAATTTTGTCAGGCCACTGTTGATTATTTAGGGCATACAGTTGGCCAAGGTCAAGTAAAACCTATTATGGCTAAAGTGGAAGCTATTTCCAAATTTCCACCTCCTACAAATAGAAAACAACTTATGAGATATTTAGGCATGATAGGATTTTACAGGAAATTCTGTTCAAATTTTGCTACTGTTGTTCAACCATTGACTCATCTTTTACGGAAAGATTCTAAATTTATCTGGAGCGGAAATTGTCAAAAAGCTTTTGAAAATAGCAAATCACTTTTAATTAATAGTCCAGTTCTGATTACTCCAGACTTTGAAAAACAATTTAAACTTGCCGTTGATGCAAGCGATGTAGGAATAGGAGCTGTTTTATATCAAGAGACAGATGATAATGTTGAAAAACCTATATCATATTTTTCTAAGAAATTAGATAAACATCAGAAAAATTATTCAACTATTGAAAAAGAGTGTTTTGCAATGTTGTCAGCACTTCAACATTTTGATGTATATTTGAATCCCACTGTATATCCTATTCTTGTTTATACTGATCATAATCCTCTCACCTTCATGCATAAAATGAGAAACAAGAATCAGAGGTTGACTAGGTGGAGTTTATTGTTACAGGAATATGATGTAATTGTAAAACATATTAAGGGTAAAGATAATGTAATAGCTGATGCTTTATCTAGAGCTTATTAAATCACTTTGTATATATTATGTATTTTTGTTCATATTATTCATGATAAGTTTTTGTTACACTAAAACTTCTTTTAAGGGGGGAGGTGTTATGATATTGTAATTATTATGTTTATTTATGTTGGCCTAAGTTGTGTTGTATGGCCTGATAGTTGTTTACCAAATAATCTTATAACTGTGCAGTTTAGGAATCACTGGAACAATCACAGAATGATTGGAACTTTATAGAATGATCCTTATAAAAGATGCGTAATTTAAACTTCTACGTTATTCCAGAAACTTCCGTTGTAACTTTCCAGGATTTTCCACAATGTTCCATTATAGAGTGTTCTAGAATTTTCCATGACAACACTATATATACAGACACTAAAGTTAAACTCTCATAATTAAAACTTGGACATAGACATTGATAGACATTAGTATTCACAGCATTTGGATTGACACTTTTATTCTACAAACAACATCATACTGGATTGTGACATTAGTAGTGAACGTAATATTCAAATTGGATTCCGAAAGATTTTCGGATACAGATAAAGATAACAGATTGGACTCATATTTTGACAGTTAAGTTAACAGTAATATTTGTGTAATACCTTTTGTAAACTTTTGTATATTAAATATTGTTAAATTTTACTATTGATTTGTGTCTTTTGTTGGCTACAATTTAAGGGCGATTTCTGGCCGTAACAATAGCACATCCTCATTTTTACGGAAATGTTGTTAACCGTGAAATTTAGAAATGATCCATGTAAACTTGTCGCTCCTTTAAAAAAAACTTATTCTAAAAGGTTACCTATTCAACACCGTAATAAGATCATTGAATATTGTTTTTATTGGAATAAATATTGATTTTGTTATCAGTAGATTAAAAGCTAACTAAATGTTACTAGTATGTTATATATATATGCATATTCATGGATCTACAATCTGTCGATACCTGTAACTTGGCATTGCACAGGGTCATGTTTTTCTCTGGCTGTTTATGATGCCTTTACACTAAATCCATTGGATGTTGGATGTGTACGGATTGATAGTTTAGTCTTAGATGCATGATTTTTTTATTAGTTGTTAGTGGCTTTGAACTAGCTGTCAGATAACTGCGAGTATCCCAGATCTGTTCATTGTGTCTTTTTGTGTCGGGATGTATAAGTACCCGGCCACGTCCACTTATATTTTTGTCCATCTGATGAGTTAAGCCTTTTTCAACTGATTTTTATAGTTCGTCCTTATGTTGTACTGTTATACCACTGTCCCAGGTTAGGGGGAGGGTTGGGATCCCGCTAACATGTTTAACCCCGCCACATTATTTATGTATGTGCCTGTCCCAAAACAGGAGCCTGTATATTCAGTGGTTGTCGTTTAACTTTGTTTATGTGTTACATATTTGTTTTTCGTTCATTTTTTTACATAATTAAGGCCGTTAGTTTTCTCGTTTGAATTGTTATACATTGTTTTATCGGGGCCTTTTATAGCTGACTATGCGGTATGGGCTTTTCTCATTGTTGAAGGCCGTACGGTGATCTATAGTTGTTAATGTCTGTGTCATTTTGGTCTTTTGTGGATAGTTGTCTCATTGGCAATCATACCACATCTTCTTTTTTATAGTGATACCCTCGGGAAAATAAATCTCCACCAGCAGTGGCATCGATCGAGTGGTAGTAAATAAACTTAGATTCCACATCTGCAACAAGTGTATTACGATATTTCTCCACTCAAGAGTTAAATTTTAATATTTAAAGCGCGAGGCTTGTCGAGCTTTTTAAATAATTGAAATTCAACTGCTTAGAGTGGAGAAATATCGTAATACACGAGTTAAAGTGGTGGAATCTGTTTCTCTAATGATTTTTATACATTTCTTTTTCAAAGATTTAAGGAAAGTTGTGTACTTTTCAATTGACGCCATCAGACATAGTCGCCTTTTTTCATGAAGTCACAATAAAGAAAAGTAGAAAAGTTAACGTCACAATTAAATTTCAACCAATCACAGATTTGTTCACTAGTGAGGAGAAATATTTTTCTCACGCCGGTCAGGAAATGTGAAAATAGGCCAATAAATAGAGAAAATCAAAATTCTAACTTTGACCCAATATTTTAAGTCAATATGATCAAAATTTACATAAGCACTTTTCAGAAGAAAAACAACACACTATAGAACCTACATCAACCGACATGGTGGAAAAAACAATTTTATCTTTGATGAATGGGAATTCACCAGATCAATATGAAGGATTATCAGTAATATCTGTTTAAGCTTTTATTATAAGTTTCTTGTTTAAACATGTATATATAAAAGCTGAATAGTATGTCCAGTATTTAAGAATAGTGGAAAACCGAAAGATGATCCCAACTCAAGGATTCATTACAAGGTCAGTGGACAAAGTTGTGGAGAAGATATATTTTCATGTATCTAGAAATGAAGACATATAGAATAATAGGTAGTTTCGTTTTTGATACGGACTATATCATGTGGAATATCAAGACGAAACCCGTTAGGGCGAGTTAAGATATTCCACATGATATAGTTGTATCAAAAACGAAACTACCTATTATTCTGTTTATCGGTAATTATGACGTCACACGACGTATTGCCTAATATTTTCAGTGATACAGCCAGTACGTTGATACTCGAAAATATATGGCAGTAAGATCAAAGGGAAAGTATTCGAATTACCGATAAAAAATGTAAGTACGTCAAAGTAATATTAAAAAAAGAATTTACAAACGAACGAAATTCCGTGTGTTGCGGCACTGATCATTACCGAACTAACTATTGCGGCAACGAAAAATAACTCCAGTATAGATATATTGCTTTGATGGAATTCAGCGAGAAAAAAACCTTCCATATATTATGGCATCTGGGCCTCTTACGAGAAATTGACTAGTATTTTTTAATTGGTACACAGAATTGACACCAAAAGTAAAATGGAAAAGAGAACTCTCACATCAAATTATAGAACAACAGGGGGCATATGGTCCCCATCAGCATATAAGCTCTTCGTCAACTCGTTATTAACAACATTTGAAGAAAACCAAATTGGAGTCACCATTGACCAATATACTATGGTATACCAACGATAGATGATGATGTCACACTAGTTACAACTGAAACCATCTTAGATGAACTATCAAGTTTGAAAATAGGAACCGATATGAAATCAGCGAACAAAAGTCAGTGGTGCTTACTTTTAATAATTCTTCAGAATGTAATTGGCTTTTAAATGGCAAACTTATGGCTAGTACAACGTCGTTGTATTAAAAAAAAACAATGTACGCAATCCAAATCTCTGGCCCGACTCAATAATGAAAATGTCAAAAAATGACAAGTACACAATACCTGGTGAAAATGTGGTATAAATCCGTATGCCATAACGTCTGCCACTGAAATGAAAATTTAGCAACAGAGACATATACCTCCAAATTCATCTTTGTCAGCTATGTGCAGAGAAAAAATGAAGAACTTAGTAAAATGCTCTACGCAGTGTATAAGAAGTAACTTTCTCAGTGTAAACCTTATACATGAAATATTAATAGAAAAGTAGTCTTAGGGGATCAGAATATTATCCAGGAATTAACGACCAGCGATGAAGATTTGTACCAATTAAATGTCCACTGCTCAAAATACAGATTTTTAAATGATAACAGAAAGGAAAGAACAGAAACATTGTCAAGAGGTCCATGACAGAGTAATACTAAGACTATCAACGGCCAGCAATATTAATGGAACAGTACTTCAACATCTTAAAACACCAAGTTTAAAAGGAAGAACAATACTTAAGATTGCGGAGTTGTGTACATAGTGTATTTACATTTTATCGAAGCAATGTTTATAGTGTATCAGGTTCGTTCGCGCCCAATACACGTTCGCATCCTAAGTCCGTTCACACCCTACACGTTCGCGCACAATTTTTTTCAAATCCAGACTAAGTATAATTATTAAAAATTCGTTTTGATAGATATATACCAATATTTTCTGGCGTCTTCATTCTTCTTTACTTATGGAAATAAATGCTTTGTTAGACTTACGTAATTGGCAATTAAACAAAAAAAAAAGAAACAACGAAAAAAATATATAAAGCAACAAAATACAAAAGATTTATTCAGGACAAAAAATGTTTCTTACTTTACTTAAAAACAATGAAATATATTTTTATAGCAATACTCCGAGCAAAAGGGAATGGTCATTTTTTATCAGCTGAGGGGGTCGGTTGGTAGAGACCCCCCTAAAATATTCAGAACACATAATAACCCCCCTAAGAACATTTTCATTAGTTTGACTCCCCCCCCCCCCCCCCCCCCCAAAAAAAAAAAACAACAACAACACCAATTAACAGTTGGGTTGAGGTAATGATTACCAGCTACAAAGAATCAGGTATCGAGAAACCCTGAGTATAAAAAAACAGCTTTTCTTCTTGTTTTTTTTCAAAAATGGAATATCTGACACGTGCCTGTAGAAAAACATACAAATATATTGTATTGTAATTTAACTTGAAACGTCGTGTACAGAATGAAGTCATACCTATACATATTGTTGTTCCTGATTTTGAAAATGCTAATCCTGAGGTTTATTCCCGATTGTCCCACTTTTTAAAATTTTAGAGTTCTGATTGTCCCACATGAAAAGTTCTGATTGTCCCACTTGACTCCTTGAAAAGTAAAGCTATTAAATGCACTATAAATTCTTATTTATTATATAAGTATGATCAATTATGTAATTAATATACCATGAGCCTTAACCATTTATTGTTGATGAGTTTGTGCTAATAAATATTTGTATTTGTACTAAAGAAAGTTAAAGATGCATGTCAAGTAACCTCAACTAGAAACTTTTCCAACTCATTGTTTCCTGTGGTCAAAACTAGGGAGAAAAGTTTCATACAGTTGTTATTAAAATCTATTGATTGTAAATTACCTAAGTCTCATGTGTTATAGTAGTCTCAGACTTGAGAAATAAGGTTTATGTCTCTGAATTTATCATATACAAGTCAGTCAGACACATTTAACACTTTTATTGTGTGACCCCTAGTAAAAATATGCCAAATGTCACTATATTTTGAATCAATAGGATTTTTTTTAGGCACTGGCTACGGATACATGGAAATGTAACAATAATAAAAATATTATTGTTACATTGGGGACTAAATGCCGGAATGTATGGTTGGATAAGGAACCGATTAATTACGAATGTAACAATAATTATTGAGGCTACGGTTACATTGCATTATTGTTAAATGAAAAACAGCAATGTTCGATGGGACTAGTAATATGTACTAAATAATAAAAGTTGAAGACATTATCTTATATTTACAATACATACAAGTATAACATACAATTTTTTGATTTTTTTATAGTACGTCCTCCGGCATGGATTCTGAAATCGGACTCGGACATCTCTTAAACTGAGTTTTACTATGCGTAGTGTTGTGCGTTTGTTTTTCTACATTTGCTAGAGGTATAGGGGAGGGTTGAGATCTCATAAACATGTTTAACCCCGCCGCAATTTTGCGCCTTTCTCAAGTCATGAGCCTTTGCATGGTCTTTGTTAAGTCTTGTATGATTTTTTTAATGTTAGTTTCTTGTGTATAATTCGGAGTTTAGTATGACGTCCATTATCACTGAACTAGTATACATATTTGTTTAAGGGCCAGCTGAAGGACGCCTCCGACGGGTGCGGGAGTTTCTCACTACATTGAAGACCCATTGGTGACCTTCGGCTGGTGTCTGCTCTATGTTCGGGTTGTTGTCGCTTTGACACATTCCCCATTTCCATTCTCAATTTTATACATTTATACAGAAGTTCACAGTGTTAGTTCACAGTTAGCAAACTTTGCTTTTGATGTATCAATTTTTGGTAAGTGCGTTTGTGTAGCTGTATGAAATTTGTGTCTTGATATTGTTTAAGTTTTGTTTCAAACGCATTCCATGCAAGTTTTAAATTTTTCACCCAAACAAAATTGGTAATAGGAATCTCTTCATCTTTTGTTCAAAGTATAATGATTTTCTCAGCCCGAGTTTTCAACAACAAACCATTGAACTATATTTTTCGCCTTTGGCACTACTAATTTGAAGTACATCAAATCCATTAATACCTAAAACTATTTTAACACCATTTGTTGAATAATAATATTTATTATTTATTATCATAACAAGTATTATTTAGTAGACATGAATGAATTAAGCAACAAAACTATATAGCAGATTTAAGTTTAATAAATCTAGCGTACATTGCTGTTTTTCATGTAACAATAAGACAATGTAACCGTAGCCTCAATAATTATTGTTACATTCGTAATTAATCGGTTCCTTACCCAACTTTGCATACCGGCATGCCAATTAGTCTCCAATGTAACAATAATATTTTATTATTGTTTAATTTCCATGTAACCGTAGCCAGTGCCTTTTTTTATTTTTATAGCAATACACTCACCAAACTGACATGATTTTAGTTTGATTCACGACCAAAATGATTCACGACCAAAAAAAAACAACTTTGAAAAAATATGAAATATGACTGTGCTGGTTTAATGTGTATCCTGAATATTATAGTCTGATAATGGCGATACTGAGGATCACATCCCCCAAAGGAGCTAATTATTGTCACTTTTATAGTTTGATTCAGAGAATTTTAAGCGGGTGATTGATTTTACCAAGATTCTAAGATTGGTGGTTGTCCTGACATAGGAGGGAGTTGCAGTACAACCTGCTCAGCAGGTGAACAGCAGGATTAACAGATTAATGTTCATATTACAATATTATTATGTATGTATGTTCCGTATCTCCCTCCTTTAGTAGGAGCACCACCATGGGTTATGGTGTAAAAAGGAAGACATTTAACACACTGTATCGGTACAGATTTAATGTGAGCATTTGCCTATCCAGTCTCCCAGCCTGGCCGTGACGGGTCTTACAACCAGAAAGTTAACCTTCCCCAAAACAATAAGTACAATGTAATAAAGCATACGAACACACCCACTCACCTGACTCGCTCATCCTCAAAAATATAAAAAATGCATAATATAAAAAAGGCACTGGCTACGGTTACATGGAAATGTAACAATAATAAAAATATTATTGTTACATTGGAGACTAAATGCCGGAATGCATGGTTGGGTAAGGACCTGTTTAATTACGAATGTAACAATAATTATTGAGGCTACGGTTACATTGCGTTATTGTTACATGAAAAAAAAGCAATGTACGATGAGACTAGTAATATGTACTAAAAAAAAAGTTGAGGACATTTATTACATACATTTATAACATACAATTTATTTACTGTAATTTTTTATTTACAATAACAATTTCTACAAATCCAGTAAGTTGTTTTAAAGTCCGACGCATTTTTGATGAACGATATAACGTCCTTCACGGATACGTGTACATACAGAATTTAAGTTAGTATTTAAGTTACAGTTAGCAAACTTTGCTTTTGATTATCAATTTGCGTCAAGTTATAAAGCTGTATGAAATGTATGTCTTGATATTGTTTCAGTTTCGTTTAAAACGCATCCCAAGTTTTATTTTTTTCACCATAAACAAAATTGGTCCAAAGTATAATGACAGTAATAAGAGTAGGTGTGCAGTTAAATACTTTAAAAAAGTGAAACCATTGAACAATATTTTACGCCTTTGACAGTCACACTCCATAGGCGGATCCAGGGGGGGCCTGGGGGCCCGGGTCCCCCCTTTCGTGGGAAAAAGTTGGTTGATTATATAGGGAATCATTGAAGCATGACTGGAGCGGGCCCCCTCTTAGGTCAGTCAGCGGGCCCCCCCTTAGGAAAAGTTCTGGATCCGCCACTGCACTCCTAATCTTGAGTAGTATTTTTAAGAACATCAAAACCATTAATACCTAGTAAAACATTTGTTGAATAATAATATTTTATTATTTATCAGTATTAAATTACAAGTATTGTTTAGTACATATGAAAGAATGAAGCAATACAACTACAGAAGATTTAAGTTTAATCAAACTAGCGTACATTGCTGTTTTTCATGTAACAATAACGTAATGTAACCGTAGCCTCAGTAATTATTGTTACATTTGTAATTAATCGGTTCCTCACCCAACTTTGCATTCCGGCAATTAGTCTCCAATGTAACAATAATAAGGGATAAGGTCACCCCGGATGCCGCACAAATGCCTAGACAACGAACGGGAAACCGGAGAGGACATACTTGGAATCCAAACCGATACCGCTAAATGCCCAGCTGTATTCCTGGTAGAGGAAAGCCGAAAATCCTATGATAAAGGATCTCGGAAAGAAACTACCGATCCATTAGGGGAACAGCTAAAACCCTCAGACATCAAATAGATTGGTCTGAAGTTTCCCACATGGAAATTACTAATGGATCCCATCTGACTACATGTCTCAAACAAACCTGAAAATATCTGCAGAAACCTTTCTCAACAAAAAAATATAATCCAAATCATAAAATATACGATGTAAGGATAATAATATTTATCCATGAAATCAATTTGACAAAACAATTTCAATGATGTTGATGGATTGTCTCTGCACAAATTTTCACGTCCGCTCTCATCGGCATGCTCGATTCGAGTCCTGAAAAGAGGGAATCACGGTATAAATATTAATTATTTCACTGGTGAAAGTATAATACGCGGAAATTTAACGCATCCTCCCCTGAAACATAATCCGATTACACTTTGTGTTTTGATTTCCCGCCATCTCAGCTATTCTATTTCTTCTCTTAAAAATGTGGAATAATCAAGGAGGTAAGGCACTATTATGATCAAATCAGCTTGACATCAAAGCGATACATAAGTGTATATTATGTAGTTCAAGATCAGCAGTGTTCTAAATTATCAGGTTCTCTTTTTACAGCCGTCAAATGTACGTTGTCAAATATATCCCATTCCCTTTGTCAATGATCTGATGATTTGTGTTGCACTATACTATACAAATCAATGTATATGCCTAGTCATTACTACAAAGGCAATGGATATATAGCTTTGCTTTAAAGACTTCGGTTGACAATGATGTCATTTTGCACTGTTAAAAGTCAACCGATGTTAATAGTTACAATAACAATTACCTACGGCTACAGAACAAAAAATGAATCATGTTTTATTACTTGGTCATGTCGTGTTATATCTGGAAACTCTTAGGTTTGTTGAGCTCTGGGCCTGTAGATTTTAATAATAGTTCATTGTAATAACTGGCCAATAGACCACTTTCGAGTTTGTCCGTCACCAGAAAAAACTTGTCAGTTATGCGTGCCTTTGTGATTTCATTTACCAGATACTATAAACGTTCATCAAGTGTCTTAGTGATCGTCATTGTGCAGGATATACTAAAAATAATATTTGATCGGTAGGTACTTGATCACAATTCCATTATGACAGCTGTGCTGAAAGACAAAATTTTATGAGAATTCAATTTGCTGAATAATGTGGGCAATATAGCTATAGCTATAGTTTTCCAACCACTTGCTTAACATTTGAACAGTAGTGACGACACCACTATATGCACGATTGATGTTCACTTAAACCAGTTTTTGAGCGAAATGCCTGATTGACTAACATGGTTGGTTATATTTTGTATGTTTCCAGGGGTATGGTTAAAAGTCACAAGGAGGGAAGGATATATGTCCTGATTGACTATACATGTTTGGTACTTTTTGTAGGTTTCCAGGGGTATGGTGAACAGTCACAAGGAGGGGGAGGGGGATACATGTCCCCAGGATTTGGCACGCCGAAAGCAGGTCAAGATAAGAAGGTAGAAATGAATTAACATTTTAAGTTATTCTCTACTCAACTGTATCAGAAAAGTCACAACAAGGAATTATGAGGTCTTGAGACAAAGTGCATATTACCAGTTTTACATATTTACTTCAAAAATTAATTTAGGAAGAAAAAATCTATACAAAACTTTCATATAATCATTCTGTAAGATTTTAGTTTAAAACTTTTCGAATCATTAGTTTCAAACTTGCAGTGTAAGTCACAGTCATAGATGCAGTCTCCTCTAAACAAGATAGACAGTTATGAATGCAAATATATTATAAAGCTGAAATACATGCATGTAGTAAAACATCTGCACATTTCTGTTCGATAAGATTTGATTTTTATAACCACTTTAGAATTATAATCTGAACAAATTAAAAAGCCTATGCCTTATGCAATTATTTCTATAATGAACATGTGTAAAGAAGTGTCAAGTTAAAAGAATCACTTATAATTTTATAGTCTGGATACAGAGCACAGAATCTGTTACCAGTGACTGTTGCTGAAGTATTCAATGCCAGTCAAGCTGAAGACAAATTCTTCTCAGGAGAAATAGAGATTTCACAGGTAGGCTAAACTAATCTTTAATGTACTGTAACTTTTTAGGTCCTTAAAATGGAGATTTATATATTGTTCTGACAATGATAATCCATGTATATGGGACAACATCCCTAATGTGCCTCGAAATGAGGAACAAAGTCACGTGTAAAGCAGTGATCTGGAAGGTTTTTTTTCCTATGGGCCCAGGGCCCCTCAAAAATAAATTTAATGGGCCATTTTAAAAAATAATGGGCCATGTTGTCAAATGAGTGGGTCATTTGAATTGACTTCTGTAAAAACAAAATGTATCAGTATATTTTGGCAAAGAGATGTTTGTACTTACCTTTATGATTTTAAATAAAATCATGGGTATTGTTCTGTGATTTTGTAATTTCAATTTCAATGAATATACAATAACTTCTTCCAACCCGAACAATATTTAAGTTAACCGTTAAATTTATTTACAATGTTTAAACTGGTACTGTTGCCGTGTTCATGTTCATGTTTTTTTTTGTTTGTACATTAAATTTGGGTCTTGGTCGATACCATACTTATTCCAGACGTTCCGTATCAGAGGACATTTCAAGCATTTCCTCTGCACTTCTTGTATTATTATAACTTCAAGGTGTGACAAGAATAACATTATAGATTACCATTAATTAATAGAACAAAACAACAAATCGCTGAAGTCATGTTTACAAAAATGTCAAAACGAGCCAAAGACCAAAAAATGACAAGGACAGTTAAGACTATATTCCTAAAAAGTCTTTGGGGTTCTTCAATCGAAATAATAGAAAGCTAAATTTAATGAGATTATTATTAGAGTTAAATCTCGTCTGTACTAGCCAAATTTCACAAATTTAAAGTTTTTTATGAAAAAAATATATCATGAATGATGGTTAAATACGTTTTTCGGGTTATCAGTTAGATCACATGGTTCTATTATTACAATAGGAAAACACCCGAGACGTTAAACCGCATGGTTCTATTATCGTAGGGAAACACCCGAGACGTCCCAAAAATATATAGGTGCTCCTATAATTGGAGGAACATTACACAGTAACTGTTGTGTACACACACATTGCATCACGGAACACGATCGGAAATCCATTTGACGATTTCTAAGCGTTTCGAAACGAAGTGAAAAATATCGTGCGCCACGTGAGCGCTTACATTTGTCACTGTATGCACCATTTCTTGTCAATATGCGCTATAGGCGCAGGGCGCACGACTTTCCTGATCACTGTAAAGAAAAAATCTCTGTGTAGTGATATTGGACATGTTTCTATTTTTAACAAATGACTGAACTTAATTATTTGTGGTAATTAGGAAAGTAGAGGAACATAGAATAAATGTGTTAAAACTATGGAGCTATTGAATGTGTTCAAAGTATTAAATTTTCAAATAACTTATTGTGTTAAAAAGGGGATATTTTACCAGAAGGAGCCGCATCACAAAAGGATGTTCGGGGTTTGCTAATTTACGGAAAAGTAATCTCACTTTGTACCCGGAAAATTTAACCACATATGTGAAAATTTCACAGCTTTGAAACTAGCTATCATACATTTTTGTACATATTCAAGTTTACGATATGGACTGAGCCACAGGAAAAAACGTTACCATTACCGCCTATGTAAAAACAATTAAAGATATTGACCCATATGTATAATGTGTTAGGTTTGATACTGAGGTTAGTAGCCTCATGCTTGTTTTTTGAGTGTTAATAAAACACCAGAAAACTGTTGATAAGTATGTCAAGACCATGGTAAATACTTTTCTGTAGTAAAGTGTAATGAACACTTGGCTAAAAAGTAAAAGCAATATTACACATAGTACAAATTAAAAATCAATCGCAACAAACTTTTAAACTATGATCACTTTTCTTATGATACCATTGTAAAAAAAGAATGAAAATAAAAGAAAGGAAATTGCTGATGGAGATTTTAAGGTTGAGCCCTTGTAAAAATATGTTCGCAAAATAAATACAAAAGTGACTTAAATTGATATTTGTGTTTTTAGATTACTATATTGTTAGATTAGTGGTCAACATCAGTAACTAAGTTGTTCTTTCTATTTTTAGATTACTATGGTTGGATTAGTGACATCAGTTAAAGAATCTCCTACAAGAATAGATTATGAGATTGATGATATGACTGGTCCCCCGATCAGTGTCAAACAGTTTGTTGATAATGATGTAAGTATCTGTTATCAAGTATATATAACTTACAATATATAGAGGTACAGTAACTGATTGATTGGGATGCAACTTATATTCAGGTTTTCATGTAGCTCACAATTTAAACTTGTACATTCCTGTTAGTGTTGCTACATTTTTAGCTAGAAAAAGAATAAGTATTATTTTTAGAAGCCTATACTATACTTAAGTTCTTCTGTGGAAAAATGATTTTAATAAAATTGAGAATATATGTGGGGAATATGTCAAAGAGACAAGAAACGGACAAAAGAGCAGAAAATAGTTCTCTTATTAGAATTATTACCAATTATCATTTGATTTTTTATTGTGATAGGAATCCCTTCCAGACGGAGAGAGGGCACAACCTATGAGAGAGAACACATATGTACGAGTATGTGGACATGTACGGTCAATGGGAGGACAAAGAACAATAGCTGCTTTCAGAATGTCACCTATTATGGATATGAATGAACTAACATACCACACATTAGAAGTTGTACACAGTCATCTTATGTTGAATAAATTATCGGTAATAGAATTTGTAGAAACTGTAGGGGAAACAATTGCTTTATTTTGTTATTTTATAGTTGTCACTTCATGTCAGTTAATGGATACAAGGAAACATTCTAAAATTGAAATGGTATGGTTCATTGAACAACAGCTGAAAAAAAAACTACTGGAAGACTGATTATTAACAAATACTACCTAAAAAAACTAAAAATATCTATATAACTATGGTAAAAAAAATGCATAAAAGAATAACAAGTACACTTTAAAGATTACTGTAAACCAACTTATTTTTACTGAGTAATTTATTTTTAGGGCTTTAGAGAGTAGAAAAATATAAATAGTCGTGAATATGTAAATCTTGAATCTATGCTTATTTAAAAACTGCATCAAGTTAATTAAAAAAATGTGAAATTAAATAGCAGCATAGTGGACAGAAAGGGTAAAACAGGAATAATGAATCTGCATAAAGAATAAGTTTGTTTACAAATATACATAAAATGCTCCAATACAAATAAGATTTTAACAAGATACAAAATATTAAGCTGCATTTATTGATCATCACTTTGCATCCGTCGTTGTTAACTTTTACAAAAATCTTCTCCTCTGAAACTACTGGGCCAAATTAAACCAAACTTGGCACTAACCATCATTTTGGTATCTAGTTTTAAAAATGTGTCCGGTGACCCGGCCAACCAACCAAGATGGCCGCCATGGCTGAAAATAGAACATAGGGGAAAAATGCAGTTTTTGGGTTATATCTCAAAAACCAAAGCATTTATAGCAAATCTGACAGAGGTAAAATTATTCATTAGGTCAAGATCTATCATCCCTGAAATTTTCAGATGAATCTGACGACCTGTTGTTAGGTTGCTTCCCCTGAATTGGTAATTTTAAGGAAATTTTGCTCCTTTTGGTTATTATCTTGAATATTATTATAGATAGAGATAAACTGTAAACAGCAATAATGTACAACAAAGTAAGACCTAAAAATAAGTCAACATGACCAAAATGGTCAATTGACCCCCTAAGAAGTGATTTTTTTCCCTTTATAATCAATTTTTAATAATTTTCATATAATTTGTAAATTTTTACTAACTTTTTCCACTGAAACTGTAACTACTGGGCCAAGTTTATTATAGATAGAGATAATTGTAAGCAGATAGAATGTTCAGTAAAGTAAGATGTACAAACACATCAGCATCATCAAAACACAATTTTGTCATGAATCCATCTGCCTCCTTTGTTAAATATTCACATAGACCAAGGTGAGCAGCACAGGCTCTTTAGAGCCTCTAGTTAATTTAAATTTAAGTGTTAGTCAGATTTCTAGAAATTACTGTTTTGTTGGTTCTCCCTGACTGCAAGTTCACTCATTTCTAAAAAAAAAAAAGGCATTTCTATTAAAACTGAAATTTGATATATGTTGCTACAGATAAGTCATTTTCCCACTTGTTCACATGGTTATAAATATTGACTTAGTAGTACATGTAGTAGGAAGTATGATTGTACATTCATATTGTTTATTTATTTACAGGGTGGAAGTGGAGGAGGAACGACTTATGGAAACAGCATGCAGACAAATAGTGAACAGAATTTTGGAGAAAGCAATGGTGGTGGGGGTGTGGTCAGTGGTTTAAGTTCTGTACAAAACCAGGTTTGTAGCAAGTTAGGTTTTAATAAATTATATGATGCATATGAGAAGTTAAAATTGGTGGTAAAAAAAATTGAGTTTTCCTACCTATCATGTCCATCTTCAACTTTCCCACCTACCAAAACACATTTTATGGACAATTTAGGTTATCACTGTAAAAGTCAATAACCTTATATGTATTGGTGTTTGTAAAGTATTTTTGAAAAAAAAAAGAGTTTTACTTTTTTTACCAGGGGGCAGGAAACCAATATATATCTTTTTGCTGCCTAAGTTAGCAAGTTACTCAGTAAAATGTCTGTAACTGAAATTTTACGCTGTAACTTGTCAACAGGTTAAGATTAAGTGACTAAAACTTTTATTGTTTATAAAGGTGCATATGTTAATAAGGAGTAACAGTACAGAACAAGGAGCTAATATTAATGTGTGACTAAAACTTATAATTGTTTATAAAGGTACATATGTTAATAAGGAGTAACAGTACAGAACAAGGAGCTAATATAAATGATGTATGTCAACAGTTAAGAGGAGTACCTGAAAAAGCTATAAGGTTTGTACAAATATATTTAGTTTATTTCTAATCAATGTTTAATATACACAAAAAACCTCATGATTTTTGGAAGTCTTCTTACTGCATACTGATAATACTTTGGTTCAGGAACTGCCTCTGTTGTAGTAGTGTGCTCCCTGGAATATGTGAGGTTTTGGGTGTGATCAAAGTCTGGTCAAACCAACTGTTTACTTCTTCACTAAGCATGCTGTACTTTGGAGTAATCAAAAATCTGTTTGTGTTAGGGAATCAGAATAGTGTGTCTGTGTTAGGTCTGTTGTGTACTGGAACAGGGAATCAGAATAGTGTGTCTGTGTTAGGTCTGTTGTGTACTGGAACAGGGAATCAGAATAGCGTGTCTGTGTTAGGTCTGTTGTGTACTGGAACAGGGAATCAGAATAGCGTGTCTGTGTTAGGTCTGTTGTGTACTGGAACAGGGAATCAGAATAGCGTGTCTGTGTTAGGTCTGTTGTGTACTGGAACAGGGAATCAGAATAGCGTGTCTGTGTTAGGTCTGTTGTGTACTGGAACAGGGAATCAGAATAGCGTGTCTGTGTTAGGTCTGTTGTGTACTGGAACAGGGAATCAGAATAGCGTGTCTGTGTTAGGTCTGTTGTGTACTGGAACAGGGAATCAGAATAGCGTGTCTGTGTTAGGTCTGTTGTGTACTGGAACAGGGAATCAGAATAGCGTGTCTGTGTTAGGTCTGTTGTGTACTGGAACAGGGAATCAGAATAGCGTGTCTGTGTTAGGTCTGTTGTGTACTGGAACAGGGAATCAGAATAGCGTGTCTGTGTTAGGTCTGTTGTGTACTGGAACAGGGAATCAGAATAGCGTGTCTGTGTTAGGTCTGTTGTGTACTGGAACAGGGAATCAGAATAGCGTGTCTGTGTTAGGTCTGTTGTGTACTGGAACAGGGAATCAGAATAGCGTGTCTGTGTTAGGTCTGTTGTGTACTGGAACAAGGAATCAGAATAGCGTGTCTGTGTTAGGTCTGTTGTGTACTGGAACAGGGAATCAGAATAGCGTGTCTGTGTTAGGTCTGTTGTGTACTGGAACAGGGAATCAGAATAGCGTGTCTGTGTTAGGTCTGTTGTGTACTGGAACAGGGAATCAGAATAGCGTGTCTGTGTTAGGTCTGTTGTGTACTGGAACAGGGAATCAGAATAGCGTGTCTGTGTTAGGTCTGTTGTGTACTGGAACAGGGAATCAGAATAGGGTGTCTGTGTTAGGTCTGTTGTGTACTGGAACAGGGAATCAGAATAGCGTGTCTGTGTTAGGTCTGTTATGTACTGGAACAGGGAATCAGAATAGCGTGTCTGTGTTAGGTCTGTTGTGTACTGGAACAGGGAATCAGAATAGCGTGTCTGTGTTAGGTCTGTTGTGTTCTGGAACAGGGAATCAGAATAGTGTGTAGTGTGTCTATGTTAGGTCTGTTGTGTACAGGAACAGGGAATCAGAATAGCGTGTCTGTGTTAGGTCTGTTATGTACTGGAACAGGGAATCAGAATAGCGTGTCTGTGTTAGGTCTGTTGTGTACTGGAACAGGGAATCAGAATAGCGTGTCTGTGTTAGGTCTGTTGTGTACTGGAACAGGGAATCAGAATAGCGTGTCTGTGTTAGGTCTGTTGTGTACTGGAACAGGGAATCAGAATAGCGTGTCTGTGTTAGGTCTGTTGTGTACTGGAACAGGGAATCAGAATAGCGTGTCTGTGTTAGGTCTGTTGTGTACTGGAACAGGGAATCAGAATAGCGTGTCTGTGTTAGGTCTGTTGTGTACTGGAACAGGGAATCAGAATAGTGTCTGTGTTAGGTCTGTTGTGTACTGGAACAGGGAATCAGAATAGCGTGTCTGTGTTAGGTCTGTTGTGTACTGGAACAGGGAATCAGAATAGCGTGTCTGTGTTAGGTCTGTTGTGTACTGGAACAATCAAAATCTCATTCTGTGTGTAGGTGGAATTCAAGGCAAGGTTCATCTTTATAATAAATCATATCCAGTTAAAATGTTTTGTATTGTACATTAAACAGAAATTCATCATCATCAAAGTTTAGTATTATTAATGATAAAACAATAATTCAGTATTTATAATTAGAAGACAGTAATATGTAGCAAATTACTGGCTGAACACACACTAAAACATGAAAGCAGGTAGAAGCTGGACATATAAACATAGCATTAACAAAAATGTGTTGCAATATACAGTAGACATATTGAATATGAACCATTTATATTATTTGATTTCTTATGAATTTGAAAAGAGGTAGCAATGAGACAAAATCAAATGAAATCAAAAGGTTTAGAAAAAACATTTCTGCTGTTTAAGGGTTATGGTGCCCTGTGTTATATATAATTGTCTGACATCTATTTTCTTCTTAATTTTTGGTTTCAGTTAGTTGATGAAATATATTAGTAGATAAATATAAGTAATTGATCAATTACCGCAAATTTCATTGGGTAAAATTGAGAATAATTATTGAGTAAAATTGAGAATTGAAATTGGGAATGTGTCAAAGAGACAACCACCCAACCATAGAACAGACAACAGCAGAAGGTCACCAACAGGTCTTCAATGCAGCGAGAAATTTCCGCACCTGGAGGCGTCCTTCAGCTGGCCCCTAAACAAATATATATACTAGTTCAGTGATAATGATTGCCATACTAAACTCCAAATTGTACACAAGAAACTAATATTAAAAATGATACAAGACTAACAAAGGCCAGAGGCTCCTGACTTGGGACAGGTGCAAAAATACGGCAGAGTTTAACATGTTTATGAGATTTTAGCCCTACCCCTATACCGCTAGCCAATGTACAAAAGTAACCGCATAACAATACACACATTAAAATTCAGTTCAAAAGTTTTTAGTGAAAGGTAAAATCTTTGGTTAGCTTGCTGGTCAGCTGAACCGTGAAGTCATCATGGTCATTGTTATGATAGGTAAACTAACCTACTTTAAGAATAGACTAGTTCGACAGAAAACCGATCTATCTGTCTGTTGGACTATGCTACTTCAAAAGGGGAGGGTATGCCTGACCTAATAATGACTTCACGGTTTTGCTACCCTTGTTATCCTTGAATTGATGGATCAAAACTGAAAAATTATCCAATAATTTTTTTTGTTTATTTATTTTACAGAGATGCCATTGAGTTTTTGAGTAGTGAAGGACATATTTACTCAACCATTGATGAAGACCATTATAAGGCAACAGACAGCTGAACAGATTCTTAAACTTTTTACTTAACTATTATATAAACTTTGAGTTCAGCACATGTGAAGAGAACAATTTATGATGGTGTTCATAGCTGAACTTCAGACACATGAAAAAATATATGATTGTAAAATATACCAAATATCATATTTTGCATTATGATTCCTAAGGAAAAGCTGATAGTGAATTTCAAAGTACAAAACAGTATAAATTAATTTGAAAACAATTTGATAAGAAAAGAAATAAACTGCACCATTACTTGAATTCTTGAATAAATATATGATTTTTTGTGTGTGTAGAAAATGGGTATAAAAGTCTTTTATCTGAAACTGTTTAGAAAATAAATTATTATCAGTCTGTACTCCTTTCCAAATCCTTGAAATGTAGACTACACATTACCCATCTTGCTTTGTGAATTTTATTTGCTCCAAAAAAAAAATTGGGTGATTTTGATTCAAATTAGATGACATGAATAAAAAATCTGTTGTCAGACCATATGATAGTTTGTTTTAAAAGCTGAAGTGTTCATGAAAATGAAAAATTTGACAGATTGGTGGAGACCTTGTCCAATTTTGTCGCACTTCAATCAAATATCACAAAATACAAGACATAAAATGTTTTTTTCAGGGATCCTGATGTAAAATATTTAAATAAAACTTCATACAATAAAGCATCAAACTTTGATGAATCAATGAAGAAGGGAAGTGATCCAAGGTTATGAGTTGCCTAATGTTTTTTGCATTTCATTATTTTACCATTTTCAATTTATGTTGCAGACACATTTAAAACCATCTGCATCAATGAAAGTGTTTTCTCTTCAATTAGTAGACAATTGCAACCATGGATCTGAACAAGGTTGATTTTTTTGTGGTCAAGTCCATATATCAGAAACTATAAGCAATAGGTTTACTATATTTGGTAAATGGAATGATTGTAAGGTGAACATGTCCAACTGGTAGGTGTCATCTGACCTTGACCTCATTTTCTTGGTTCAGTAGTCAAAGTTAATTTTGTGTTTTGGTCTTTTTTTCTAATACTATATGCAATACTGGTAGGTCAACTATGTTTGGTGAATGGAAATATTTTATGATGTACATGTTAGTCTTGCAAGTTTTATTTAACCTTGACCTCATTTTCACGGTTCATTTCTTAGTGTTAAGTTTTTGTTAAGCCTGCAACTTTTGTTGCAGAAAGCTCGACAGGGATAGTGATCAGGTGGCGGCGTTAGCTAACTTCTTAAAAGGTTTATATTTTAGAAGGTGAAAGACCTGGATGCTTCATACTTTGTATATAGATGCCTCATGTTACGAAGTTTCCATCAGTCACATGTTAAATGTCCTTGACCTCATTTTCATGGTTCAGTGACCACTTGAAAAAAAAGTTTTATTTCTAGACAATACATTTCGAGTGATAAATCAGTTCATCACCAATATAGAGTGAATAATGCACTTTAAGACTTGTAAGTAACTGTCCAGATTACAGTCACAGCAAAATATAAAACTGAATTAGGCAATTTTTTGGTTTTCCATTTTATCTTGAACCCTGTTTGCATTCATTACCAGATTGTATTTGATAATGTCAATTGGAAAGACGGCTATTGATTTCAGGTCAAAGGTCAAGGTTGCAGCAACAATTATTGACATTTCATCAACACACTAAAAAAATACTCCATAAATAACACACCAAAGAAACATTTATGCAGATCTGTAAAAGATTGCAGCTAGACGTATGCGCTCATATTGTCTCGCTTATTCTTTGTTCTTTTGAGTAATTAATACAACTATATTTTGGTAAATAGAATCATTGTCTAATCATGCAGGGTTCGTTTGTCTTTGACTCATGCTATGTCACAATCTAAGATACTACAAGCGACAGGTACTCTATGATTGAATTATTATTGAGGTATTAATTTAGCCATCGGGGGCCACAGCCTCCCCCTTACTTGGGAATATTTGGTTGATTATATAGGGAATCAGTGGAGCGAGCCCCCACTTTACAATAAGTTCTTGATCTGCCACTGCAAGCCATTACTAGAAATAGACTTCTGGTATTAATTGTGTGGAAAACAAAATGGCCTGAAACGGTGTCTTATATAAGTCATATATGGAATTGAATTCCTTGATTCTATGTTTTTGCGTTTTGAACAAATTAGACCTGTTATTTTTGTAGTATAAATTTTTAAGGGAAAGATTGATTGTACTTTACTGCGACAATGGTGTAGGTGCATTGGGGATGAAAATTTCACCCCCTCTGTTTAGCCACAAATAATTTGGCGGGGGAC
Organism: Mytilus edulis; assembly: GCF_963676685.1. Taxonomy (NCBI): domain Eukaryota; kingdom Metazoa; phylum Mollusca; class Bivalvia; order Mytilida; family Mytilidae; genus Mytilus; species Mytilus edulis. The sequence goes on from NC_092344.1 coordinate 9,250,336, forward strand.
ATTTGAGGGCATTGAAGACATTTTAGCGGGGAAAAAAAATACATTTTAGCGCAAAAGTATAACCCATTTTAGCGCAAGATTTTAAACCCATTTCATCGAAAATTGTAATTATCAATGCCTATTTTAGCGCAATTTGTATAACCCAGGGGGGCTCCAGTCATGCTTCAATGATTCCCTATATAATCAACCAAATTTTTCCCACGAAAGGGCCTCCCCCCCCCCTGGATCCGCCTATGCCCTGGACTGTTTATCGTAGATAACATACGTGATATACCCCTGTACAATACTTTTCATAAAATTACAGTACATGTAGGGACTGTTCTTTCTCTTTATCTTGTCTAGATGGTGGTGCACATTTGTCTATTATACTTTTTATTTTTATGCCCCACCTACGATAGTAGAGGGGCATTATGTTTTCTGATCTGTGCGTCCGTCCGTCCGTTGTACCGTTCGTCCGTCTGTCCCGCTTCAGGTTAAAGTTTTTGGTCAAGGTAGTTTTTGATGAAGCTGAAGTCCAATCAACTTGAAACTTACTACACTTGTTGCTTATGATATGATCTTTCTAATTTTAAAGCCAAAGTAGACTTTTGACCCCAATTTCACGGTCCATCGAACATAAAAAATGAAATTGGGAGTTGAAGGTTAAAGTTTTTGGTCAAGGTAGTTTTCGACGAAGACAAGTTGAAGTCCAAGCAACTTGAAACTTAGTACACATGTTCCCTTTGATATGTTCTTTCTAACTTTTATGCCAAATTAGATTTTGTACCCAATTTCACAGTCCATTGAACATGGAAAATGATAGTGCGAGTGGGTCATCCGTGTATTTAGGACACATTCTTGTTATATATGTAATTGTTTGCAATTTGACATGATAGTATCAAGAAAACGTAATAGCTGTTGACAACTATACAATTTCTCATTGTAATGGGAATGGAACGAATCTGGACCATTATTTGTTCGCTGTGAATTACATGGAACTGTTTATCTTTTTAATAAGGTAAATGTTATTCAACCAGGCAAGTTTTCGCTAAAATGAGGATAGCTAGATTATCATGAAGTTCCATACCAAGCATATACAGATGCCCGGCTTATAGCAGTCTGTCATATATCCGTAATTGTCATGAACCTCAAATTATGTTTCAGCGACTGCTTGAAAAAGTGATCAAGTGTATTTCTCACTCAATGTGAGTAGTTGATTATTAATATTTGGTATGTGGGTTCCTTACAAGGTTTAAATGTCCGTCAGGCTATTTATTCTGACCTCGACCTCATTTTACGGATCAGTGATCACTATCAAAGTTACCATTTCTCAAATATTGTAAGACATAAACCTAGCATTTCCCCCTTATCCGTTAAGGTTTATATCCTGAGGCTATTGATATCAACCGGAGTGTTCATGCTGAAAATGTTTCACCTGCTTTACTATCCAGGATTGATTTTTTGTTGATAGTCCAACAAGTACCACATAAACTTAACAATATCAATGATGTATTAAAATGATGTCAAGGTCAGATTAATCAACACAGACAGACATACACACCCTACAGTTATTACATACACCAAATATAGTTTATCTATTGCTAATAGAATACAAGAAACAGACAAACCACGAAATCTTAAATTTGACAAATGAACCGTAGAATGGGATCACGGTCAGATGTAACCTTACAGACTGACATGTACACGGTCAGATGTAACCTTACAGACTGACATGTACACGGTCAGATGTAACCTTACAGACTGACATGTACACGGCCAGATGTAACCTTACAGACTGACATGTACACGGTCAGATGTAACCTTACAGACTGACATGTACACGGCCAGATGTAACCTTACAGACTGACATGTACACGGTCAGATGTAACCTTACAGACTGACATGTACACGGTCAGATGTAACCTTACAGACTGACATGTACACGGTCAGATGTAACCTTACAGACTGACATGTACACGGTCAGATGTAACCTTACAGACTGACATGTACACCTTAAAATAATTTCATAAAGCCATTTCAGTCTGTTGTATTTCGTTAGCCTGGAAGAACCTTTTTTTCATAGCCGAAAAGATAAAGATTCAATTATTTCTTAAAAACTATAAAAAGTGTAGATAAGATCGTCCTTATTTGATTTATATATCTAGGATACGATGTCTTCTCATGTAAGTGTACTTTTAGTTGCAGAGCTTTATCTTCTTAAAATCAAATTTTACTTTCATTTTCGTAATTTGAACTGGTTAAGAAGATATTATTTAGAAATTAGATTTAAAAATGCTATTTTAGAACTTCAAATCACCAAAAATGTATCCAATTGAACGTAAATGGTTCCTCTTATTTAATTATAAGCACTTTTCTGAAGTCTTTACACAGACAGCTGATACATTATCCTTTGTTTGTTCGTACCTCTCTTTAATCTTCCTAATAAATTTCAAAACGCAATAAGGTTGCGAAGTTGTAAACCAATCCTTGTAGATCTTGGCTAAAGCAAATTGAAAATCATCTGTTTAAACGAACAAATTTAATATAAGAAGATTACAAGACAGTAACCACAGCATTAAGTGGAAACCAGTTAATAATCCGTTTAACTTGGAACAAATTTCCATATTATACCACTTTTTACCAGGAAATCGATGCTATAATTAAATGTCATCTGTGTTACGTTGATAGTCCCAGAAATTTCTTGTCCTTTTTGAAAGATAGAAGTTGAGAATATTGAAGAATTAAGTGATTTGTGTTGAAGACGACCAACAAATATTGACAGAATCGTCATGTCTTAATTCTATATTGCTAATTAAATATTAAAGTTGGATTCCAAACCAAAATAGTTATTGGCTGAAGAAAGTTGCTAGAGGTAAGTTGTAAGAATTTTCTCACCTTCATTTTAAGCTTGAGTATTGATAAATAATTTACTTCAATTTGACTTCTTGTTTCAGTTTCAGATTAAGATAATAAAGAGAAAAGCTAAATAGATAAATAACTATATAAATATAAACAAAATTTTTTTTTTTTAATTTTTTTTTATGAAAACTTTAAATGCAATAACCCCATGTAGAATAACACGTTAGCCCCAAAACAAAAATCATTTAAAAAACGGCGAAAAAAAACCATAATGGGATATCTTTTATACTGGTTCTTTATACATAATGTTCAAAATAAAAAAAATAATGCAACTTTTATTGAAACGGATTGTTAACTGGTTTCTACTTGATGCTGTCGTCTATATTAAAAGGGGGATGTTAAGATCTCAAATATTAACCCCGCCTCATGTTCACCAGCGAGACTTTCCCTAGTTTGGAACCTCGTTGTTGGGGTCTTTTCTTTGCTAATATGATGTGGATGGCATATTTTTCCTTTGTCTCAGTTTGTAAATTTTCAGATTCTGAGAGATTTAGGCAGTAACCAGGGGCTATGGATTTTTTTGGAAAAAAAAGTTTGCTTCCAGTTTTTGGAGAAAAAATAATTTGGGTCCTGAGAAAAAAAAAATGTTTGTTTCACCCTGAGCTGCCACTATATGTCTAACTTGACAAATTTTGTATACATATTTATACACTGACTGTTTATGACGTCTTTTCACTAAATCCATTGGATGTTGGATGTGTTCTGATTGCTAATTTAGTCTTAGATGCATATTTTTTTTTTATTAGTTGTTAGTGGCTTTGAACTAGCTGTCAGTAACTGCGAGTACTCTCAGATCTGTTCTTAGTGTCTTTTTGTTGTTGGGATGCATACATACCCGGCCACGGCCACTTGTATTTGTATTGTTATCCATCTGATGAGTTAATATAAAGAAAGAAGATGTGGTATGATTGCCAATGAGACAACTCTCCACAAGAGACCAAAATGAAAGGTTGTCGTTTGTTTATGTGTTACATATTTGTTTTTCGTTTATTTTTAGTTCACAAATTAGGCCGTTAGTTTTCTCGTTTGAATTGTTATAGATTGTCATTTCAAGGCCTTTTATGGCTGACTATGCAGTATGGGCTTTGCTCATTGTTGAAGGCCGTATGGTGACCTATAGCTGTTAATTTCATTGTCATGTGATCTCTTGTGTAGAATTGTCTCATTGGCAACTATACCACATCAATGTCACCTGGTATTGTACTAGATCAAAGATCCTGCATACAAGTATAAACAACACAGACTTTAAAATTAATATATACACTGTACTCATAAAAAAAATAGATTGTAGAGATCAAGTAATATTAAAAGTTAGATAATCATTTGGAACTAGTAGGTTATCTCAATCAATGAATGTTATGGCGTATGCATTGCAAAAAAAAACACAAAATCAATGTACCAGATCAATTACCCTGCCTATAAGTATAGACAACACATACTTTTAAATTAATATAATATATTCATCAAATATATATTAAGTAAATTAATTAAAATTAAAAGTTAGAGAATCATTTTGAACTTTTAGGTGTGACAAATAAAAACGCAGATTTCATAAAGAATATAGCTGTCTAATAGTCAATCAGGATCGCTTATCTTGTAATATTTAAAAGGAATTATAAATATTTAATGCATTAACATAAAAATACAAGCCTCATCCTATCTAAAGAAACAGTAATAAAATTAACCAAAATGTACATTAAAAATAAAATGTTCATTATTATGGAAACAGTGGTTGAATGCCAACTAACATCCATAAAAAAGACGAACTGCGTCATTTACGAATATTGATACTGACAAGGTGAGTACTGATTAGGTAGGGAATATACCAGTCTATGAAAAAAAACTGAATCAAAATAGTACTCTAACGGTTCTGATTTTTTTTTAATTACAGTGCAGCTAACATAAGCACTGTTACAGTGCTGAAAATACGTTAGATTACAGTACTGAAGAAATCCATACTAAACAGAAAAAAATAGTTATTTATAATACAAATATAAGTATAAAATTCAGCACCAAATAATTTACCCAAAGTATAGCATTGCAATTGTATCATGTATCAGTACTGATTATCATCTACAAGAAAAGTACAATAAAAGTGTGAGTACTTGTTAGTGAACAATTATTATACTTACACTAGTAATAGTCATTGTTCTTTCAGATTTTATAATACACAAAAAAGTGAAATAACTAAAATATCGAACTCCGAGAACTGAAAATAAAATAAACGGAAAGTCACTAATCAAATGACAAAATCAAAAGCCCAAACACATCAAACAGATGGATAACAACTGTCATATTCCTGACTTGGTTCACTTTTTATGTACAGTACAATTTACACGAGTATGCTTAAAAAGGGAAAAAAATAATCTTATCCTTTTATTGAAACTAAAAATTTTTCAAAGAGTTGACTTGAGTATATTAATATGATGACACAGACTTCTTCCGTCCTGCAGTTACACCCGTGTCCGATTAGCTGTGCGGGATGTATATATTCAAAGCCACGTCAGGTCGGAACTGATGTAAAATCCAATCCCTCTTGCAGTAATGTCCGATTATCTGCGCGGGATGTATAGATACACACCAACGTCAGGTCGGATCTAATGTTACATCCGATGCCTCTTGCAGGAATGTTAGATTAGCTGAGCGGGATGTATAGATACGCAGCCACGTCAGGTCGGAACTGATGTAACATCCGATGCCTATTTCAGGAATGTTAGATTAGATGAGTGGGATGTATAGATACATTACCACGTCAGGTCGGAACTGATATAACAGCCGATGTCTCTTGCAGGAATGTTAGATTAACTGAGCGGGATGTATAGATACACCGCCACGTCAGGTCGGAACCGATACATGTAATATTCGATGCGTCTTGTAAGAATGTTAGATTAGCTGTGTGGGATGTATAGATACTCATCCACGTCAGGTCGGAACTGATGAAACATCCGATGCCTCTTTCAGGAATGTTAGATTAGATGAGTGGGATGTATAGATACATTACCACGTCAGGTCGGAATTGATATAACAGCCGATGTCTCTTGCAGGAATGTTAGATTAACTGAGCGGGATGTATAGATACACCGCCACGTCAGGTCGGAACTGATACATGTAATATTCGATGCGTCTTGTAAGAATGTTAGATTAGCTGTGCGTGGGATGTATAGATACACAGCCACGTCAGGTCGGAACTGATGTAACATCCGATGCCTCTTGCAGGAATGTTAGATTACATGTGCGGGATGTGTAGATACACAGCCACGTCAGGTCTGAACTGATACATGTAATATCCGATGCCTCTTGAATGTTAGATTAACTGTGCGGGATATACCGCCACGTCGGGTCAGAACTGATGTAACAGCTGATGCCTCTTGCAGGAATGTCACACATTGAAGATCATTTACATGGACTCCTTGCGGGTCCACTGAAGATCGGAAGGAAAACTTCCTGCTAATTTTAATGTCCTCTTATCTTAGGATTCTTGCGTATGATTTCAACGACACAAGTATTCAGGAATAAACCCATAACAAATAAACACATTTCTGTATCGTATCAAACTCTACACTTGTATTTATTGTTGACTTTGACTGCTTATGCTTTAATTTAAGCAGCAGATGTGTGTAAACTGACTTGAGAGGTTTTCTGTAAAGACTCATAAAAGAGTTTTGAAGGATTGTTTTTTGGTGACGGCCTCTCTTCGATTGGTTTACTGACGGGCGTACGAACGAATTCCGTGAACACATAATTTTTATGTCCTATTACCCAGTAAAGTGTTGGACTATAAAAATAACCCAACAAAATACCTAATCTGTTATGTTTCCGCTGTTGCTGCATTATATAAGTATAAACTATAAATTAATACTTTATACATATGAAATATTAGTTTCAGAATGTTCTCCAGAAGTTTTCGATATATCAGGTCATTTATACCAGCTTATGGTGCTACAAAAGAAGAGAAGCACCCAATCGTAACACAGGAACAAATTGACTATGAAATGTCTGAATATGATGCGGAGAAAGACACATGTGAACCTTCTGAAAATATCATAGAAAAGTTTGAAGACGAGAGCAAGCGTTATAAAATTTCCGAATGGCAAGCTGGTTGGAATATTACAAATGCAATACAGGTACCTATAATTTTTTACTACACGTAGAACATGTTTGCCTGACCTGATTTGTTGTATGTGTTTACTGTTAAATAGTTCTTCTTATGCAGGTTTTGATTTTCGGGGTTTTAAATGGTATGACAGTGTATTAGCCATAAAACCAGGTTCAACCCACCTTTTTTCTTAAAATATCCTGAACCAAGTCAGGAATATGGCAGTTTTTTTTATCAAATAGTTTGTTTCTATGTATTTTGACATTTGTTTTGTTGCACTTCAGTGTTCATGTCTTTCCTTTGTTTTCTTCTTATAGTTAATGAGTCTCCCTCGGTTTTAGTTTGTATAAACTCTTCAACATTGATATACTACTGTTGCATTTTTAAAATTCTTTTTACTGTGTTCGAGATATTTGTTTTTAGTCTTTTTGAGTGCTATTGTTTCACAGTCACTTCAGTTATATACCGTTCATGACTAGAAGTCAATCCAAAATGACAAAAAAGACAAATTAAAACTATTAATTCAGCTATACATGACCCCGGGGTACATGACTTGGTTGAACATTTAGTTATTAGTCTGGTATCTTTCTTTTATAAATGTTTTTTTTTTTAATTTAAAGGGTGATATGAATTTCCTCGTTGGTAAGTGTCATCGAGTATATATTATATGTTTAATTTCAAAGTGAATTATTTGATAAATATATTATTTCAATATTTCGAAAATTTTACTTTTGTCTTTATTTCTATATCCCCGTATTACCTATTATATTTGATTGATTTACATTGTGTCATCCCAGGATTATTTACAGTTAACTTGACGGTATTGGTTTTTCTTGTTAGTGAAAACCTTACGGTATAATGTTGCTGTTTATATCTTTGTCATTTGGAATATTGTGGATAGTTGTCTCATTTTCATTCATACCTCATATAAATAAAGGCAACAGTAGTATACCGCTGTTCAAAACTCTTAAATCCATGGACAAAAAACATAATCGGGGTAACAAACTTAAACTGAGGGAAACGCATTAAATATAAGAGGAGAACAACGACACAACAGGAAAATGTAACACACACACACACACACACACACACACATACACACACACACACACACACACACACACACACACACACACACACACACACACACACACACACACACACACACACACACACACACACAGAAACGGACTAAGCATTAGACAAAATCCTATGAGAATAACAAATATAATATCAAAACCAAATACATGAATTTGGAATAGATAAGTACCGTGACGCGTCTTATAGTAATGTGAAATCATATCCTTATTTATATATTAATGCAGTGTACTAACTTTATCAGAGAAGTGCATTAAAAACGACCTAAACTCTTTAGAAGTGAATCAATGGTTGTATTTATACATCGAACACATATGATATACTCCTAGGCGCGGTGCTATACATTAAGCGCAAAACTCTGTTGGGAGTAGTTTTCATTACTAGTTTTCGTCATTAGCGTACAAATGTTAAGAATATCATTATTTTTGAGAAGTTGTTGATATGATTTTTAACCTTCTTCTTGTATATTCACATCTTATTTCTCATTTAGAAGTCTGTTTTGATTCTACCCAGACATTATTATTTATTGATGTATAGTGTTAGAAATTGTCGAAAACTAATGGACATACGATAAAAAGTGTAAAAATAGCAAACAATATCCACAATTTATAATCCCAAACATCTCACTATTGAGGAGTGAAATGGTAATGCTTTAGTGTATTTAGAGCTTTTAAAGTCATCCAGGACAATATGTTTTCACACTAAAATAGCTAAGTGTTTCAAGAAAAGAAACTAGCTTTCAGGAGTATTTCTACCAGACATTCTCAGTCTGTTCATTATGTGCCTTTTTATTTTTTAAAGTTATTTTCATATGTCTGTCTAGGAAAAAGTCAATCAACAAAAATACCGAAGTACCGAGGAAATATATAAAGTTAAAACACATCAAACGAATGGATAGCAACTGTGGTATTCTGACAAGATACCGATATTTTGTATTTTATACAAGTTATTATTAAAAAAAATATCCTCTTTAAAAACCATCAACTTTCATATTCGTTAATGTAGCAGCCCTTGTGTCTTAATGTCGGCCACATAAACTTAGTTACGTTTATTTCATCTTTAAAACTTTCAATCAGTAACGCCTACTTTTACAATATTAGTTTTGAATAAAGGAATGTATCTCCATCGTGTATAGTTATATATTTCTTTGTCCGGTTTTGGGTTTACTTTTAGTCCTGTTTGATTTTATTGGCTTTTAAACGTTTGAACTGATATTTGATTTTTAAATAATTTGGCTTTGCGCTACACTGAAGAAGCATTGATTGTCGGAGTACGCATCTGATGCATACTTTTGGTACCACCAATGTCATTGTCATTTCTACACTAAAAGTTAGGACTAAGTTCTCACAAATAACGTCAATTCTAATTGTGTCTCAAGGTGAAGGACGGAAATGTAAAATGTGGTGCTTTTATCGCAAAAGAAGCGCATAAAAGAACTGACAGGTTTTAACGCTTTACTAATGGGTATACACAAGGATAAATTGCTATGAAATATTAAATATGAATAAAAGGTTTTACATCAATTAGACAGCAAACCATCAACACTAATAACCAATAGACATCTAGAGGGAATTATAGAGGGAATCATAGAGCCTTCAATGATAAACACCTGTTGATTTGAATGACTATTATATAATGTACAAGTATGCCTGGTAAATAACATTAAAATAAAAAATCTTGAGGCGAAACACCATTTTATTCTGTCAAATACCTTTCAGTAGAATTGAGATGAGGTATGTTTTCCAATGAGACAACTAACCACAAAAAAAACATAATCAAATTGCATGTTCAACTTGTGTATTTTTAAAAGTGTTAAACTCATATATCTTTCGTTCATTAGCAACAGTGTAATAAACAAGATGCTTGGTTTATTTCTGATCACTGCTTTGATATAAAAATAAGATATCGAATTTTATCAAAATCCTTTATGAGTTAGAGAATTTATCTAGAGTATAATAGAAAATTATACGCGACTGTCATACAAGTTAGAGGTTTATCTAGCTATAAAAGCAGGTTTAATCCTCATTTTCTACATAAGGAAATGCCTGTATCAAATAAGGAATATGACGGATGTTTTCCATTCGTTCGGTGTGTTTGGGATTTTGATTTTACTATTTGATGAGACTTTCCGATGTGAATTTTTCTTGGAATTCGGTATGTTTTGTTATTTGACCTTTTAAACATTATTTTACCATAATCGATGATGCAAATATTGCTATATCTATTTTTAGGGTATGTTTGTGGTAAGCTTTCCGTATGCTGTACTTCAGGGTGGCTACTGGACATTACTCGCAATCATAGTTGTAGCTTATATATGTTGTCATACTGGGAAAATTTTAGTGGAATGCTTGTATGAAGAAGACCGGTATGGACAGAAAATTCGTGTGCATTGCTCATATGTGGATATTGCTAACTCAGTGTTTGGACCACGTTTCGGTGGTAGAATAGTAAATGTTGCGCAGATGATAGAATTATTAATGACATGCATTCTTTACATTCTTTTATGCGGAGACCTTATTTTAGGTTGCTTCCGTGAAACTGGAAGCCCACTCGACCTTTCATCCTGGATAATGATCAGTGCCGCGTTTCTGTTACCATGTGCATTCCTTCAGACATTAAAAAGCGTGTCTTGGTTTAGTTTTTGGTGCACCGTAGCACATCTAGTTATCAATGCAATAATATTGGTATATTGTTTCTCAAGAATCAACGATTGGAAATGGTCCGAAGTTCAAGTCAGCATAAATATTTGGACCTTTCCAATATCTCTCGGTGTTGTTGTTTTCAGTTACACATCACAAATATTTGTACCCACCTTAGAAGGAAATTTGATTGACAGGCAGAAATTCAACTGTATGATGCATTGGACACATTTTGCTGCCGCCGTTTTCAAAGCTTTATTTGCCTACATCGGATTTCTAACGTTCGGAAACAATACCAAAGAATTTATTACCAATAACTTGCCACGAATTTTCAGAATTACCGTCAATTTATTTTTTATACTGAAAGCTTTACTATCGTATCCATTACCATATTTTGCTAGTGTAGAATTACTCGCGGAATCTTTCTTCAAAGGACGACCAAAGACATTGTTTCCCGTGTGTATAGACAACGAAAAGAGTTTAAAAGTATGGGCCGTTATCCTTCGTCTGTTGCTAGTCCTCTCTACAATGTTAATGGCAATATTTATACCTCATTTCTCTCTTTTAATGGGACTGATTGGAAGTTTTACTGGAACAATGTTATCTCTAATATGGCCATGTTATTTTCATCTCTATCTTAAAGGTAAAACTATGTCTTGGTATGCAAAACTGTTTGATGTAATTATCATAATACTAGGTCTGTTATGTCTAGGCATTGGTATTTATTATTCCGGAAGTGCATTGATAAGATCTTACAGTGGATTACCACCAGATCCACATACTCCGAGAATTCCTTATCATAGTGGATAGCAAGGATAGAAAGTGGAATCTGTTTGATTGTTCAAATATAAAAAAAATAATCTATTTCAACTCATTATTTTTATATCGCTTACAATTTGCATCCGATTGATTTTCTATTTTCCTGACATGAACATGTTGATCAGTCTTTCAATACTATTACATCGTCGATGCTCATGTGTGAATTTCATTGAATAAAACAAAACTGTTTTGAGGATTTGGTCATTGCATATGTTTTATATTCATTTTATTTGTTAAAAATCAAGATAGGAAATACAAACGATATAGTTGGAATGTATACTTATACTTATGTAAGTGGACGTTAAAAGCGAGTGTGCTGTTGTATATGTGGATGCTAAATCATTTGTAAAATAATAACATTTTGATAGGCATGCATTTCGAAAAACATGAACGATTTTATACACAATGCTTTTTGTGCAACAGCCATTTGTTGTCGCCCATAAGAATTAGTAATTTCTTGACAGCACAAAATTACAAATAACATTTCAATACCTTCTTCGGGTCGAATAGTCGCCATAAATTTTCATATATATTCTAAAATTATTCATGGTGCGTTTTTGTACTTTTATTTCTTCCTACTTAATTTTACACTATTAAATGAAGAGTGTTTCCATCTAATCATACCAATTTTTATAAAATATTTTCATTCTTTTGGAATATTACAAATTTTTATTGACTGAAGGAGATTCGTTATTCATGGCATCTTTTAGAGGTGCTATTTTTACTACCAGAGTCTATTCCTATAGAATACATAGAAATGGACTTCTGCTATTACATAATCAATTAAACAATTATTATTATCTAAACCTAAAACCAAGTTACATTTTTTTATATAAATCTAAATTTTGCGATTGCAGATGGCTTAAATTCTAAAAATAATATCTGGACTTACAATGTAAAAACAAGTTAACAGTGAAATATATAAAAAAAAAAAGTTAAACATATATTATGTCACCGCAATCTTATGTCACAAAGTAAGTCTGTCAAATGTACATCGAGACACATAACTGAATTAGATTATCGTGTGTACTGGAAATTAGATGGTTCTCCATTAGTCCTTCTCAATTTCTTTTAGGCGATATATAACCTTGGATTTTTATTTATCATTGACTGGATGAAAGTTGAATATAAATGAGATATACTTTTATGAAACTAATGGTGGATATTTTATACCATATAAACATCGTGTCATTGTATATTTCTATTATGCCTTTAAGGAGATCAATTGTGATTATAAAGAGCTGCAATATGATCAAAAATAAGCCACCACATCCTGAGAGGCACTTTCGTCATCATCAATTATTCCATTTATTTGTTTATTCTTTAAGAGATTTTCGTCTTTGGGATTGTAGTTGTTGTTGATGTTGTTTTTTTCAAAATTAAAATCCGCCTTTGAGACAAATGTATTTCGAGTGTCCCCAGATGATGGTTTGAAGAACTTATTTTGATGATCGGTTTCATTTTCTGTCAACCTTTCTGATTTATTTTGGTATTCTTTGATCTCATCATATATAGGATTATTATAACCTTCGTTTGTACTGATATCGCTGCTTACTTCTTCCCATTCCAATCCTGATTGTGCCAAAACTTCATCTTCCGTTTGTCCAACATTTTTAGAATCTCGTTCGTCATCAAGTATTGCCCTACTGTAGCTACGTCTACGATTCAAATTTTTATCTTCTCCATTTTCATCCGTATCTATCTTGTAAGTTGAACGGCGAGTACGGACGAACGGCTCATCGGACAATATTCCTGATTTCGATTGCTCAGTAGTCATTGGGAAAAGAAAGACATAGGCATCGGTACCGCTAAGACGTTTATCTTTGTCATAGTAAAGCAACCGGTTGGATATCTGGTCTTTTTCTTCTTTTCTGTTTTCCGATTCTGAATCGAGTCTACAAAGAGAGGACGATCTACGCAGTGACTTAGTAACCGTAGATAAATCATGATTCCCCGATCTGTCTAATGCCTTTGTTATGTCACTCTCACTGTAACATATATCATTCCTACTACTAGCACTTGACAAGGTCAGCATGCTTTTAGACCGGATGCTGTCATCTAGGCATGTAATTTGTTCATGTTTGAACGCATTATTACACTGATCCTGCTCTGCATAACTTTTATGTTTTGTCGATACCGCATATATATCTTCAAGATCTATTTCATCACCCCTGTGGTAGTTGGTATTCATATACCCATGGTCTTTACTTTTGACCGGTTTATCGTGATTTGTTGTAACCATAGATTTCAAGGTTAATGAATGTAATGCAGTAACTTGACCATCAAAGTGATCTGTCTCGTTATAGCTTTCTGCTTTGTGACTATGGCTATGATGTGACTCTTCATGTTTATGTGAGTGTTCATCCTCAAGTTTTGCCGGCAAAATATTTTCATGCTTCTCGTCTGTTTCGTGCGCTAAATGGAAATGGCTGTTATCTCTTGGTCGTCTGGAAACTGAATAAAAGCAACAAAAATTTGTCAATTTATGTCAGAAGAAAGCAAGATAAATATAGAATAATTACACTCATACATTGTTGAGAAATATTAACGCGCAAGAAATTGAATAAAAGCGAGACAAAAGTTGAATGATACAACTAAATCATAACCGTTCAGTTCATAAACTGTTGTAAAAACACAGTTACAACTCTCTTTCAACTCTTTGAAAAATAAAAATAAAATGCTTACCATCAGTATGACTTCCTCGAACATTCTGCTCACCAGTCGACTAAAATCACATGGTATTAGAGTAATAAATATGAAAATATATTATCGAATTAACAATCGATATAAATTAATTCTTTATTGAAAAAACCTATTATATAGATATAAGAAGATGTGGTATGAGTACCAATGAGACAACATAATATTCATATTTGTCGATATTTTATCTTTAAAATGTACATTCTATAAAGTATTCTTACAATCAAATAATTCTTACATGTTCATTGCATTATTTCTTCATTCAAATAAGCCTATAACTATATATCAAGTTGAAGTAAAAGGGAAAAAGCTTATAACATAATTTCATTTAGATAAATCAAATGTAACTGTAGTATAATAATTATATGTTATTTTCAAAATACAATAAGATGATGTCAAAAACAAAAGTTCACATTGTAGTCGAATCGTGCACGGTAAAACATATTCAGAGTGCAATATAAATCACAAAGTGCATAGATGTTCCATTCGAATGTAATGATAACATGCCATGCAGAGATTCTCTATATATTGATATTGTTAAGTTGCTTTTCTATTTCTATATTGTCACTTTTAACATTGTCTTTCTGAAATATTTCAGTTTTATTCTTTGATCTGATGACCACATCTGCACTATTACTCAAATGAGCTCTTGATATCTACAAGCAACAAATTTCTTAATGAATATTTGAATTTGATAACAAATTAAACAGTTAATTTCATTACTAGTAGTGAATACTAAAATAAGTTCATCTAATAAAAACAAATTACTCGTTTTTTTATAATTTAAATTACATTGATATACGGTCAGCTTTTACCAAGATATATATATATATATATATAAAGACCAATAACAAAGAAAAAATAGGTGCGTTCACGCATATTATACCAGTAAACCAAAACCACCGAATTTTACAAAGTAAAATACCGTAGAAGTTGTATATTCTTAAGCGACATATTCTTTTCTTTGCTTTCGTTTTAGCTTCTTAGCACGTTTAATAGTTTTACTAGGATCATACCCATGCAGTGTTATATTATAATTAAAGTGAACAAATTTAGGTTCAACATCACTGTTTGAACTTTTGTTATCAATTTGAGGAGGAATAACATGCGAGCTACTGTAAAGATTGTTCTCAACCATGCAGTCAACTACTGAGGTGATGCCTTGGGCTGTTGGTAATTCAACACATGCAATTGAATTATGTTGTGCTTCAACTGGTTCCACAGTGTAGTCTGCGTTTCTTGGTGATTCAGAATCTTTACCAACCTGTTGGCGCCTTTTTACTATACACAAAACGATGATCGCAGTAAGCAAAAGAAGAAAGAGGAATCCAAGAGTTCCACCAACAATATACAGAGTGTTGTCTTGTGGACTTGCTGCTGCAACTGTTTCATTCATTATCTCACCTGAAATAGTTTATTATTTTACTGATTTAACAAACAGATGTATACCCTTGACTCAATGAGAATACAAACAAGGCTATAAAGATGAATGCATAGTTTTCGTGACGCCATCGTGAATGGATTTAACATGCATTTTGGCCTTGAAAACAGCAGAAGATTTAATTATGCTTTGAGAATTAGAATTTCCTCGTCATATTTAAAGTTTGAGTCAAAAATTGATGAAAACCAAAAATTGATATAAAATGAAAATGAATGAAAATCCTTATTAAAAAATTAGGACGTCACAAACTTATTTTAAGCCACCTCCCTTTGCAGTAATTGTGAATGAAT
This sequence comes from Mytilus edulis, assembly GCF_963676685.1. Lineage (NCBI taxonomy): Eukaryota > Metazoa > Mollusca > Bivalvia > Mytilida > Mytilidae > Mytilus > Mytilus edulis. The sequence goes on from NC_092344.1 coordinate 9,266,317, forward strand.
AACATTTATATGTTTCCCTCGGTTTTATTTGTAACCCGGATGTGTTTATCAATCGAATAATGACTTTTAAACAGCGGTATACTACTTTTGAATTTATTTATAATAAGTATGACATACGATGCTGTTGCTTTACTTACTGTTGCCATTTGGTGTTTGGATGGACAAAGAATATGAACAACTAACTGTGCCTGTATATGTAACAGAGGCGGCACAGACACGGTATGTGTAATTTTTTCCCGGAACCAAGTTGCTGACGTTAAAAGTTGGCTCAAGATTGTTATTTTTCACACTGATGAAAGTTAGTCCCTGAATTCTCTGTAGAATAAAGTACTGATCTCCCCCACCACTGAATCCAGGCATACATTTGATATCCAGTTCATCTTTTCCCTCCAAGGTTATATTGCAGCTCTTTGGAATATCAGGTGGACCTGGTAATTATACATTTAATATAACTTAGAAGATGTGGTATGAGTGCCATTGAGACAACTCTCTCATCCAAGTCACACTTTGTAAAAGTAAACAATTATTGTTCAAAGATTGACTTAAACACAGAACTGTGGATCACACCCAATCGCAATTATAAAGAGTCCCAAAATAAATAATGTAAAACAATTTAACAGGAAAACCAACGTTTTTATTTCTATAAAAATTGAGAAACAAGAAACACACCTACAAACGTCAGCCATAAAACAACAAACTAGCTCCTGACTTAGGACAGTTGCATAAAATGCAGTGGGTTTACACATTTAAACAGGTGCCAACCTTTACAGATAGACAGTTTAACATTACAACATAAAAAGACACACTATAAAATATCAATTTGAATGGCTTAACTCAATCAAAAAGACATTTAAACAAAACAATTAAAACATTGAACGAATAAGTTAGAACTATAACACAATATAAATACAATATTGATAAAAGAAAATAAGATGTAGAAACAGTGTCAAAAAGACAACTATAACAGGGCGTCTACAATAAATTTAAATATAATTTTGTTTTTCTATAACATTTTTCATAAAATAAATATTTTATTATGTTTACAGTGCGAGTATGTATGTTACTGTTTAAACACTTTAATTTGACTGATCGAAAGTATTAATTACATGTGAAGTTAAAACCTAAAATATACAAAACCTAAAACAAATCAAACGTGTATAAAGGAAAGATAGAACTTAGATATGTTTTAATGTTTTTATGGAGTTTGACCAATTTGAATAAAGTAAAAAAGACAAAAAAATGCAAACTGCAAACCTGGTTTAACTATCATGTACAAACACGGCTGTATCATGGAACCAACGTCGTTCTTTGCTATACATTCTATGTCGGTGTAGTCAATATTGCCTCTACAAAATGAAGATACTTCAGATGCTAGAACTTAGAAGCATAATGTTATAGTTTGTAGTATTCATGGCAGAGTAAAAACCTGTTTTTTTTCCTTTGTTGACATATTTGTTTGTTTTTATAGTGATTAAGATTATAACACAATGTTGACTATTGCACCCTCATTTTGACATTTATGCCTATTATGTCTGTTAGTTTTGTTTACACATTATTGTCAATATAATGGAAGTTTTATGCCACCGTCATTCAAGTGAGAGGTTTAGCTAGCTATAAACTATGTTTAAGCCACCATTTTCTGCATGAGAAAATCCCTGTACTAAGTCATGAATATATGCCAGTTGTTATTCTTTCATGTAATGTGTTTGAGCATTTGATTTTGCCATTTGATTACGGACTTTCCGTTTTGTACTATCCTCGGAAGTCAGTATTTTTGTATTTTACTTTTAAATTATGTTTGATCGATACATAATGTTTTTTTATTATAAGAACCAAATGTTTCGATTTAACTTTATCGTAATAAATACATAAAAATGGTGAACCATATAAAAAGTATCATTAAATTTTGCCACCAGTAATCTCTTAATCCACAAAAAAGTCAACTCTTATAAATTTGGTTTGAACAATAGCGATGCCTGTAGACTTACTGCAGTTTAATCTGTATTGAATTAGTTGCTGTTTTGGCGACATACGGGTCTGTATATGACGGCTGTTGGTCTTTGATTATCGTATTCCTTGTTTTATACCGCCATGTTATAGTCACATTTGTCGCTGGATTAGCGCTAACTCGACATGTCAATGTCACCGTTTGACCAATAGATGCAGCCAATTTTTCAATTGATGATGTCATGCACACCGGCCGATCTAAAACGTAACAGGTATGACGTATTTAACTGAAGTGCTGAACAGAGTTGTGAATTAACGTTCCTTAATATGATTTGAAATTTGTTAATTGTTTCAAATAGAATTTGATCACCATACTTTAAATAAAAATATTATTTTATTTTACAAATAACTACCATGTCGAAAGAAACGGGTTTAATTTTTCCTCACATAATAAAGCTAAGAAATCTGTTAAGATATTCCATCTTTTACTCCAGCAAAGTTAAAAAAGGTTATCTCAAAATAGTTGAATACAGAATTTTAATTACTGTACTTGTCATACTTACAAAACACATTTAGATGTAATGGAGGACTACTCCTTGCTATTCCCAGTCGATTGGATGCTTGACATTGATATTGTCCAATATCATCTCTATAATGAAAAACAATGTCTAAAAATTAGAATGACTTGGAAATCTTTTTCAAATGCCAAACAACATTTGTTTTCAGTTTTCGATGGATTGCCAACAGTATTTTGTGCACCACATTGAACATTGAAGTATTCAATAGCACTCCATACAACCCCACCCCCTCCCAAATTCCCCACATGCACAATAGATATAACAAGGAAATTTGTTTTGCGTTGATAACCCTCAAAGTATATTACTATCTTTACTATCTTATTATATTAAAATGAGCTATAACTTAATTAATCACCTTTTTACTTCACGAATATGCAGATCAAATTGTCCATTTTTTATTGAATAATTTGTGTTAATTCTCTGATCTTTCACAACCATATGTCCATTCTTCAACCAAAATACCTGGTTTTCCGAAGACATCGGCCTTGCATCAATGTAACACTGAAGCATTGCTTGATTGTGTTCATATACATCTAACGTTCCATTAGATGCGTGTATAACCGGCATATCTGTAAAACAAAATATTTTTCTGGAACTTAATAATAAAAATGAGAGAGATGAAAATACCAAATGCGGAATGCAAATAAATTTATTGGAATGACGATTGTGAATCGATCATAGGGTTGATAAGAGCAAGTAGTAGGCAATGGAGGTCCTTTGCCTTTAATCAATACTAGCACGATATCTCTAAATTTGGCTGGTAAAATGGTGACGTGAGAACTAACATCTAAATATCAAGAATAGAATACGATTCGGTGCATCCTGTAACAGGAGAAGTTATCTAGAAAAACGGCATTATAATATTACAGTTACTTTGTTTTCATAACTAATTTTGAAAGTAGTAGTAGTAGTTAAAACGGGAAATTATTAAGGTATCAAACGCACATATTACAGAATATGAATTATGTTAGTAATAAGTCAATATGACTAGCAATGAGCAGTCAAGCAACCACAATATTCTAGACATCAAGAAGTTTGTATATCGGCGTTATCCTGCTAGTCAATTTACATGCTTTATTCTCAAAACTACAATAGTTATGTTTGTGTGTAATTCTGCCAGTCAATTTACAGGCTACTCTCAAAACTACCACAGTTCTGTGTGTGCGTTATTATGATAGTTCTGCTTTTTGATAATAAAAAAGTGTATATTTTGGCATTTTTCTTTTAGAGAACTTACATGCTGCTCTCAGAATGACAGTAGTTTCAACTGGAAGTCGGTGTTGTCTTTGCAGTACAACATTCATCGCTTTGCAAGTCAGGTTGACACCATCCATGGATTTGTCAAAACGTTTTGATATTGAGCTTGTGACAAAAAAGGTTCCATCTGGATTCTGATATGTATGTGTATTAGGGTTATTTTGTTTTCTGCCATCCATGTACCACGTGATGTTGGCTGCTGGACGACTTCCTGTACTCTCACATGTAATTGTTTGTGTCTGTCCATCATCGAAAATACCGTTGAAGCCTCTGAATATCGGCACTCCAGGGAATACTTATTTGTAAAACATAAACATAAAGAAAGTTTATCATAACTTTTATGTTCGTACAAATATATATATACATGTATATGTGTGTTGTATTTAAAGGAATGAGGTAGAGTGATATGATGCTAAAGTCGATTTCTAACTGGGTTTTTTTGTAAGGAATCATATACACTACATATGATTAACGTTTTTAAAATACTTTTTTTCTCTGTTAATGGTACGTTTATTTGTTTAATTCTGATTAATTGACTACAAACTGATTAGAAAAGGATAATAGCACTTACAGTTCACATTCAAAGAAACGTTATTCTGTACCACAAAGAAGTATGTTATCTCTGTTTTACAAAGCACAGTAGCTTTGTACATAGACCTATCCACTGTTAGTACAACTTGACTTGTTCTCAATCCTGTACCATTACTGTAGGTGGTGTCACTGTTGGCAGATGCAAGACTTGTGATATTCAGAGATGGACCTATAACACACGAAGTATTGTAAACCTTGGATGACAACCCTTTATTTCGCTGTCGGTATTAAAATCATTTTTTTGTAGAATATGACCAAAATATATAATATAATAAGCGTGATCAGAACTATTAACTTCATCATTTTTTCTGACCTGCAATTGTTCTTGTGCTAGAGTTTATGCTGGATTGAAGACGTATTCATTTTGGCAATCATGCCACATCTCGTAATAATGCAATGGGAAACTAATAGGTTTCTGTACATTATCGGAAAAAGGTTAAATGCATGTAACAATATTTCAAACCAATAGTTTATTAAGTCGAACATTTGCTACTGAAATTCAGCGCGGTACATGTTTTTATCTTAACCTTTAAAAAGAGTAAAACTTGGCCTTTCGACTTCTAAAACAGTAAAGATTTAAAACAAGTCTATTTCGTTTCAACGGATTTACCTGTGATATACCATTCAAATATTGGTGGTGGTTTTCCGCCATCTGCCTCACAAGTTAATTTTGGGTTACTACCTTCGTCAATACCACCAGCAGGGAGGGGATGCAGATTTATTAGGGTGGGTTTAACTGAAATTAAAATTATGATCGAGTTAAAGTGAACTAGGCTAAATGCCACCGAGACAGGAATCAAGCATAATTTTCTTTTATATTCGGAAAAAAATTAATAGTCATTAAGATACAATGTTGACTGCTGTACACAATAGAAGACATGTTTTCCCCTATTATGTCTGTTTGTTTTGCTTACACATTGTTGTCAATATAATGGAATCTAACGCGTCTGTCATACAAGTGAGAACTTTAGCTAGCTAGCTATAAAACCAGGTTTAACCCATCATTTTCTACATAATGAAATAGCTGTACCAATTCAGGAATGTGACAGCTGTATTCCATTCGTTTGATTTGTTTGAGCTTTTGATCTTGCCATTTGTTAATTAAGGGACTTTCTGTTTGAATTTTCATTGGAGTTTGGTATTAATAAACAGCACGTGGTCAAGATAATTGACATTGGTACTGGCACACATTGTGTAGCCTACATAAAAGATTACCGTTAAGTCGTTATAGTCAAACGAATAATTAAAGTCCTGCACAGTCTTCCCACCAACAAGCCAACAAGATAAAATGAAGAAGGAAATAAAGGCCACCAAAGCACGATTAAAACGAAACAGACATTCAACGATAGAAAAATAAATATACATTTCTTGAGTTCTTTTTTATATTAATTAAACAGAAACTACATCCTATCTATCAATAATCTTTTCCTAACTGATGATAACAAAACTTTAAGATATAAACAAAGAAATCCATTGGTGAGAATCCTGAGAATCCTGACTTTGGAACATGTTCTTTTACATGTGGTAATGTTTTAAAATTATTTGGTTTTTTTCTCATGTGGATCAGTGTAACAACGAAAAGAGAAGAAAGCACAATTAAGATTGGCTCTTTAGGATTTATTCTTTGGTGAGAACACACAAGAAATTAAAAAATACAGTTAACATAAATTGGTCAAAATAATAACTAGATTTTATAACAAATTAAAGAGGCATTTTTTTCAAATTTCAAAGCAATCATCAATGTTCAATATATTAAAAAAAACACTCTCAATATAAGTCTCGAAAGCTATCACAGTCACAAATGTTTTCAAAACGTTCCATGTCATCTTAAAATTATTTAAAAATTATTGAACACTTTATAGAGCGAAACAGTACAATTCTTGTGAATAGTTGTACAGCAATTTCCACAGTATTATCTCATTGACATATACCATGCACTTACCCCTTTTTATATCCAAATGAATCTAAGAGTGCTTTTTATATGACCTACCTAATATATTAACTTTGAAAGATTCCTTTTTCAGTACAGTATTCACATCATAACACCTGTACGTTCCGTCGTCTTGTAACGTCAAAGACTGAATGATTAGCGATTGACTATTGCTGTTCACTTGAATGAAAAATTTCGTATTGTTCAGACTGTTTGCTACCGGTAGTGTTATATTTCCTCTCAGAGCTATGATTTCTTGATTTCCATGCATCATCACATGATCCCATAGTAAACCTTGGTCTACTCGAATATGGCACTGAAGAGTGACTGAGCTGCCGAGAACCGCGGGAACTACAGTGATCTGATTAGTCGAGGCAGCATCAGAAGTAAAGCTTAATAGACATAGAGCAATTGCAATGGAAAGTATCCTCTGTAACTGAAATAAAAAAAAATCATCATGAGAAATTAATCAAAATTTGTAATGTGCTGTGTTCTCTCAGCTTTTTTTTGCGTTTTTTTGGTTGCGTATGGTTGGTTTTCTTGGTCTGTTTGCGTGCATTTTATTTTCTATAGCTAAAAAAAAGTCGAGTATAACGTTAGTCTGGAACGCAAATAAAAAGATAAAATGAAAGAAATATTAGTAACCATTGGTTAAAATCGAAAGTTAAACTGTCCGACAGTCTTATTTGCTGCATTTGAGTGTTTCAACCATTACTTTCCGGAATTCGGTTTAAAAAAAAAATAAAAAAAATTACAGCCTTGTGATTTTTGTACAACGAATGTCACTTAATTTCCAATGAGTAAATTCATTTCAATATATAAAACAAAAACATATTATTTGTTTAAATGTATTTGTTTCACCTAAAATGGTTCATTTTTGTCTCTCTTCTTGAACAGTTGGTTTTGTTTTGCTATTATTGTTATTATTATTATTATTATTATTATTATTATTATTATTATTATTATTATTATTATTATTATTATTATTATTATTATTATTATTATTATTATTATTATTATTATTATTATTATATTATATTATTATTATTATTATTATTATTATTATTATTATTATTATTATTATTATTATTATTATTATTATTATTATTATTATTATTATTATTATTATTGAAATTCACCATTTGTATTATTATTATAAATTAAACGTTTTTATTTTATTTTTTAATTTCTGCAGTTTTTGCTAATCCCAGAGGCTGAACTTATAGGAATATTATGACTATTTAACTTTAAAACAAAACATTACTTTACTTTTAATTATTATCAAAATTACAATTTTTACGGTTTTCGCCATCATAACTCATTACTTTTCATTATTTTCATTTATAACTTACCATTTTTAATGTTTCTGTGAAAATTATACAGTTTTAGCTCATCGCAGCTCGTTTAAGTAATTGGAAAAATGCAGATTTTTTTCATTAAAACACTAAATGATCCATCATATGCTGCTCCTAAAAATTCCTAATACATTACAAATAGATAAATGCTATATTAATTTTATCATTTGTTCATACACTAATTACCTTCTTAACAGCTAATATATACTAAATGTGACAAATATTGAAATGTTTATTTTATTGTATTGTTTACTTTCATCAACTACAAACAATGTTCTTATCTATTTGTTTACATGAGTTATAACTTTAAGCCCACATCATCACACTATGACTGTAATGTCGACCCAAAGCATGTGTACGTGTTATGTACTCCCTTTCGTATTCACTAGAACTATAACTGTGCTTTAAAAGGGTGCATGAACATTTTATACCAACACTCGTTTACAAATGCTAGTTTGATATCATTGATTGAAATGATTTTATTTCATTCTAATACACTAATAGCCACAGAGAAAATAAAAGTTCATATGCAATATATATATACTAGTATTTTGTTTTTCATGATTGCAAATAAATAATAACATGAAATTATTACAGTTCTTCTAACCAGGAGGACAGAATTCACTGAACATATCTATCGTATTTTAAAATCTACACATTTTTCAAGTTCAACAACATTTTCAGATTCACATAAGATATATACAAAATTAAAAGGCAAAATCGATAAATACTTTTAAAATTTGAATTATTCTCAGTCTATGGAAGAAGCGAATCGATAAAAACTTTTCTTATATCAATTGTAAATATGCAGACATTCCATGCGGAAAATGTTGTTTTCGGCAACGAAAAATTAAGAAAATACTAACTTTAAAACTTATTGTTCAAATATAAACAACAATTGAGTCTAAATATCTATTCAGAAGTTAGTTAGAAGCAAACGTTTATGTCCGTGTAAAATTTGAAGTGCTGTGTTTTTCTTATATAAATAAATATACAAATGCTATTATTTCTAATATCAATGCGATACTTTTAAAATATCATAGCGGTGTTTTTCTTATATCAATATTAGTACTTATTAGTATTAATAGTTGACTGCTGTATCCATATTTTGACAATTTCACCTATTATGTCTGTTTTGTTCACGCATCGAATTTTATGAAACTGTCATACACGTGAGAGGTTTAGCGCTATAAAACCAGGTTCAATCCACCAATTCCAAAATTAGAAAATGCCAGTACCGATGGGGTTTAATAAACAATGTCGTAATCAAATAGCTACATGTAAGCATCAAAATTATTGTTCACATATATAATTATATAACATTTAGCAAATTTTATAATGAACGCACCAAAATAATATATATCTGATATGCTCGCAACGCACGCATGGAAGACTTTCTTTATTGATAAAAATGAAACTAACTTGTGACAAAGATGAATCATACTGTCCTCGTTCAGAGTGATTTGACAAAATCTGACCTGTACTTTTGAATCTCCTTTTTTTATACAAATTAGACCGTTGGTTTTCCTGTTTGAATGGTTTAACACTAGTATTTTTTTGTTCCTAAATAGCGTGGTGTTCGCTGTGAGACAATGCTCCGTGTTTGAGGCCCTACTTTGATCTATAATGGTTTACTTTAAACAAATTATTACTTTGATGAAAAGTTGTCTCATTCGAACTCATGCACCATCTTCTTATATCTATAAATCTTAAAAAAATCCATTAAAAAAAACTGCTTTCAGTCCTCCAAAAACGTCATTTGGGTGCTGAATCTTTTGTTAAGTGCAATATGAACTAGCACACTTCTAAAGATTTAACGGTAACGACAGATATGATCGTACAAGAACGATTACGTCAATAAAATTACCAAATAAACAGAACTGAACGATCTAAATTTATTATTATAGAAAAGATACGTATTGTTATTTTGCACTAAGAAATGTTTGCGTATTTATACGATCGGTTACTAGTAAAAAACGAAAGTCAAATCTGTGCGGCAACAATACATCGGAATGTCCTCACGGTGTAAAAGAGCGTCCATGCGGCAAGCTGATTATGTTCATAGAGATATCGATTTACCAACGGGAAAAGTCTTTGCTATCCAAAACGAACTGTTTTCCTTGTCAATATTTTTTTCTATGTTAATAATAAACACATTTTCTGTTTGACAAGATTTTTGATTTTTGTTGTATCTGAAGTTGTTCAATTTATAGTTTGAGGCTACTCAGTTGGTATCATCAAAGTTTCGGGACATCAGCATTTGTACAATTTAATTTGTTTGGAATATTTATTTTAATGTACCAGTTGAATATTCATTGTTATTTGGAGCTGTATTGGATTGGATTATTTGAATGAATGTTTTTTTTCTTTTAAGTAATGATATTTTTTGTCTATTTCGATATTACCCATGTTGATAGGCTATAGCAGTGTGACCTCAATGGTAGATCCAGCCGTTTTCAAAAGGGGGAACTTCCAAACCCAGGATAGAAAGGGGGTCCAACCATATGTCTCCATTCAAATGCATTGATCGGCCAAAAAAGGGAATTTCCAACCCCCGGATCCCCCCGGATCCACCAAGAATCTAATAGGTCGACAGGCTATTTACAACCGCATATAAATTCCGCCGTTGCATCATCACTTCAAATAGAATTAGTCGGTTAAACCATGTGATTGAAAACAATAGACTGAACAGGTTGTTTACACTTTCAACTATCAATAGGGTCAAGCAACATTTTCGAAATGATAAGTTCATGTAAGCGTTAATTTTGTTACAGATACGAAATTTAGTGATATTGATCCTCAAACATTAAGCCGGTCATGAACTAAGTTTGTGAATTATGTTTGCGGTTTTCTTGACATGCTTTGTGACGTGTCATCGTATTCATTTTATATTAGAAAACTATAGCAGTTAAATTAGAAAAGTATCGCATTTATAATTTTTTGATATTAAAAAAATATCGTTATGATATAAGACAAACATCGCATTGATATAATAAAATATAGCAGTATCTATGACTTATAGGTGATTTTGGCTTAGCAAATAATTGAATTCATCTCAATTGCATTCCACTGAATTTGCTACGTGATATTTATTGACAGTGTACATCTACAAATGATAAATCGTGCATTTATGTTGCATTTATTCAACTATTCAATTTTCTCGTTTAAATACACCTTGCTTGTTTATTACATAAAATAATTCATGGAAATTATACAGCAGACGTATGTCATGTTAAATGTCACCCTGTTTTAAGAAAAGAGTCATTACTTAATACCGAGAAATCTGCCTTTCTTCGTACAAATGCTAACATTCGTCTGAAATTTCCCACAATGCAACTCGTTGATATTATCAGATTATTACATGACATTTTTCATATCGCATGTATTATCAGCCCTAGGTTCAATATCAGCACAAGAGCCGCACGGCTCGAGGGCTGATATTGACCGAGGGCTGATAATACATGCGATATGAAAAATGACATGTTATGATCTTTTTATCATATGCTTCAACAGTAGAGAAAAATAACAGATTCATATATTGATCCTTTTACGTGGTTCCCGAAGTTTAAAGAGTAAAAAAGTTCACGGCCGTCGGCCCTAATTTGATACATTCAATATGAATCTTTCTATCATATCAGAGAGAGAGAGAGAGAGAGAGAGAGAGAGAGAGAGAGAGAGAGAGAGAGAGAGAGAGAGAGAGAGAGAGAGAGAGAGAGAGAGAGAGAGAGAGAGAGAGAAAAGAGAGAGAGAACAAAAACCCCATTTTAATATGGACGAATCAGCAAAATAATAATTCAACAATATACCTAATGATCATTGTTTGGAAAAGTCAAGAGAGAGAGAGAGAGAGAGAGAGAGAGAGAGAGAGAGAGAGAGAGAGAGAGAGAGAGAGAAAACCATTTTAATATGGACGAATCAGCAAAAAAATAATTCAACAATATACCTAATGATCATTGTTTGGAAAAGTCAACTTTTTAAAGAAACTTTCTAAATTATGTTTCAGAAAAACTTAAAAAATGCATTTATTAAATAATTTGCTTGTTTTTGTTTTTGTTTTTTAATTTTTTTATTATTTTAAACAAAATACTTTACATTATTGAAATAATTGTTTTGTACACTACTTTGTAATGTTTTTCACTGAAAACGTAGCATTGAGGTGTATTTTCCGGAATTGCCCGAGTATTACCGGAATGCCATGTGATAACGTTACGGAAAGGCATGTGATAACAATCGAAGCATGTGATAAACTTTTCATATCAGCCCGCTAAGCACCGATTCGAAAAATATGGAATTTACGTCAATTTAATGCTATTATCATACGGTAAAATTTATATGTTATTTAGTCTAAGTATATGATAAAAGACAATATCGCTTGTTGATATAAGAAAAGTTTTTATCGAATCGCTTCTTCCATAGACTGATTCTATAATTCTTTAACATAGACCTTTCGATGATTGATTTAAATCTGCAAACCAGTGTTGTCGAAATTATCTTTTTAAGCTTTTGTTCAATATTTGATTTTTTCCATTTTTTTGTTAAAATAACCTAGGCAATGCCATTCTTTTGACATGTCACAATTATTAGATACAGTCTTAGCAAATAACATCCATTTCTTTCCAAAAACATACTTGTAAAAGTTTATATATAATATTTTATAAAAATACCGAACAACAAGAAAGATTCCGAAGACGGAAAGACCCTTATCAGATGGCAAAATCAAAAGCTGATTCGAACATCGGTAAACTGCTGTTGACTATATTTAGTATCTTTGGCCCAGTCCTTTGATGTAATCTAAAAAAAAATAGGGACCTTCCTCTCTCTCGTTGTATGTGACCATACATTCAAGTTAAGCTGCTATCCCTCGTTAAGTATTAGTTATCGCATCTCAAATAACCTGCAAAAATTTCAGTCTATTTTTAAAATTAGTAACTAAGACCGTGCCGTTGGGTGTATTGACTTCAAAATTAATAGAGATCTTCCTTTTTTTCATATGTAATTATTTATCCAATTGAGGTTGAAGTCTCTTATGTAGTACTGGTATTTAATCAGGCACCCAGAAACCTCTTTTCTGCTCAAATTTCAGTCTATTGTTTATCAACTTCAACCTTGATATGGGACATATATATATACTGACCTCATAATCAATAGTGAATTTCTTCTTATTTTGTATAACCATTATATCAAAGTAAAGATGCAATCTCAGGCAAAATTTGATAAGCGTCTAGAAAAAACATGTTTCTACACTTTCAGGCTTTCAACAACAAGGTCATGTTTACTTAAATATTAACAGGATATGTTACGTTCATTTGTGTTATCACAAAGGCGGCATGCACAAAGTTAATATTTTTTTGTGTAGCATATAAAGAAATAGAGCATCTCTCAAATTCTTCTTTTCTCATAAAATTTTGAGTCGAATGTTTTAGTTTTAAATATGCTTACAGAATTTCAAATTGTATATCAAGTGTGTGGCATGCACAAATCGAAAGACAATCAAAATGAACATGTACTGCTATCACAATCTTCTCTTTACTTTTTCATCTGAAATCATGTAAGATTTAATCATCAATATAAAATTCAATAAGAAAATCTGTAGACTTCACTTCTATATATAAAAGTGAATTAATACTATTTTCGTCTTTGTGATCATTGAGTTTGGTGAATAACTCGCTATCTAGAAGCACTGGACATTGAAACCTGTCATTATATATGTAGGACTCAAATCTATGGCGGGTTCCAAATCTATGGCAGATTCCTTGCGGTCATAAAACTTTCGAGCATGATTTTTGTACTCAGACTCGAGAATCAACCAATCAAAATACTGGATTTGGTGTTTCGAGCATGATTTTTGTGCTCCAAGCACTGAGCAAAGTTTTATGACTTCAACATGGCAAATGTGACGTTACAAACGCCAAACAACTCAAATCTATGGTAGATTTTTGAATTGCGTCACAATTGAATAACGCCATATTACATCGTCGACCCGCAAACGTTGGCGGAACCCATAGATTTGAACACCATTCCAGATATAGGCATTTCCCTCGACAACAATTTGCGGATAGTCTCAAGGAAGATGTGACCTATTACTAGTAGTATTCGGAAGGCGGACGAAATGTGCTGTACAGGCCAAAGCCCGCGATGAACAACGGCACCGATTTTTTCATCGATTTTTTTTTAGAGAAAGGAGTTATTGAAAACATTTACTGTCTACGGCTGGCAAAGTTTATAAAGTGAAAGATAAAAAAACGGACATCAATTTGATTTAAATCGTCATTAAATAAAAAAAGATGCATTAACGAAGAAATAAATATTACTTGAAAATTGAAACTGATCATTTCTGTTTTATAAATAAAAATACCTTCTTGTTTGTTAAGGGACTTACTAGACTATAGTTGGTTTAATGAATGGGTTAAACAGGTACCATGCAAAGATTAGAAAATTTTTATTTTTACGGGGCACATCATTTCAATCTTGAAGTCTGTATTAAGGTATATGAATTTATCATTTACGTTTTATTTTTATCATCACGATTTGGTTGACCATTATTGAATGTGTATTTCACAATTGTTTATAGACATGCTTCCGTTGTCGTACATGTCCACTTGTTTAAGACAAATCATTGGTCGTATAGGTACTGCATTATTTTCCATTTGCACATCATTTGCAATAGATTTGGAAACCGTAAACATAAATCCGCCATAGATTAGGAAATTACAAAACTTGCCATATATTAGGATTATAAAAAATCTGCCATAGATTTGGGATGGCATGACGTCACATTTTCCATAGATTAGGAATCTGCCATAGATTTGGAACCCACCATAGATTTGAGTCCTACATATGTACAACAGATGAGTTGACTACATTTTAACAAAAAGTTTGACGGTCTTAATAATCCAAGAGCTATAATGTTAGTGGGGGTTAAGCTAGCTATAAAACCAGGTTAAACCACCCATTTTCTTCGGAAAATGCAGTTACCAAGTCAGGAGTATGGCAGTTGCCAAGGTCAACATGGGACAAAGGAATAATAAAGTCCAACTACTGGGGGCCGAACGGGACTCTTGTGGTTTTTCGAAATTCAATTTTTTACGGACAAAAGTGGTTTCGTTAAACAAAGTTTGTTACGCATATTACAAATTTAAATGTTGTCATACAAAATTGTCTTTCAGTGGACAAAAGTTACTTTTGTCATGACAAAGTTCATTTTTGGATTACAGACTTTACTTTTGTTACCTGATTTGAAAATTGGGCGACAGAAGTCAATTTTGTATGCAAATAAGTTTAGTTTGGATTCTGTGAACTAATTTGCATACAAAACTGAGATTTTGTCACACAATTCAATTTAATGTTTATTTTTACTTCTGTTTAAATACAAAATTGATTTTTTCTAACATAATTGAATTTTGTCTTCGCAATAGTGAATCTTGTTTTCACAAAATTGAATTTTGTCTTCACAAAATTGAATTTTGTTTGGATTTCCATATCAGGAAACAAACTGAGTCATTGTTTGTGCAAATAAGTTTATATTTGCATTCCTATTTGACAAAAATGAATTTTGTCATTACAAAATTGAATTTTTCATAAAACAAGTATGTATCACATAGTTTTGAAAGACAAAAATGATTTTGTTTTTACAGAATTGAATTTTGTGTACACAACTGATATGGATTTTGATTACAAAAAGTCCAATTCGGCGCCCTATACCAACAACCATGGTGGTTTACTTTAACTTAGGAAACTACCATTTGTTATTCATGAAGGGGGCTAGAATGAAAAAAAAAATAGTCCTGCATTTTATTGTAGTTGTAATCTCAGTCTTGCCTTTTTTTTTGCCAATTAAGTTGCTCATCCTGCCTTTTATTTTACCTCAGGCCAAGACCCTGTCCTGCCCTCTGTGTTTCAAATTTCTTCCTATTCCCCCCCCCCCCCCCATTAAAATCGAATGGTAGCTCCCTTATTGTTGCAACTAAAGAAAAAACTCTTATGGTCTCTTATGTCGTCATTGAAAAAATAAGAGCCATTCAATGATATTACAAGTACGGGTTGGTTACATTTCTGCTCCGATTTGATTTCTCTCGCACCGGATATGAAATTTTGACCAATGACATTCCGTGGATTCAACTTCGCCAAAGTTTGAACGAAGGAAAGCCGGGGGAAATATGAAATCTATCAAATAATAATAATATATTTTAGGCCTAAGACCTTTTTCTTACAAGGAAATTCAATCAGTGTAAGTAGATGGAGTAACTTATGGAAAACATGAAATTTGAACCCAACATCAGTAAATTTTACACTGTAAACACTGTTGTTTTTAAAAACTCCAAAAAGCAATATTCAAAATTATCAATGTTTACCCGATTTGGGAAAGTTTACTGCAATATTCTGGGAAATGTAAACGAATCCGTCAACCGGGACAGATTTCCAAATAGGGATAAGGTGTATTTTCAGAAGATATGGAAATGGATGTAGTCGCACTATCTGGGTGTAAATAAATACTAATAGTAATAGTAGACTTGTGGACTATGTATGGTTCTGGATAGTTTTATTATCTGTGAAGCATCAAAAGAAACCCTCTTATGACACAAAATCTACATACCTATAAACATTCCAATGTAACCGGAGAGCACGAATTTCATTACAAAATTGCTTGTCTCCACCGGGACCTCTGTGTTACAAGGCAGCGCGCTAACCGACTGAGCTAAAGAAGTACTTCCTTAGCTCAACTGCTTACGGCTGACTAAGTATCTACCATATGTTCTAAGGGAAGCAATCCCGTCACACTTCCCCCACCTCAAGAGTCATCATACCATTATGACTCTCACACAAACATACCCTAGCTAGAATTCCTCTCTAACTACCGTGGGTTTTTTAGTTGGGAGCCAATGTAACGGGAGAGCACGAATATCATGGTGGTGAAAAGATCCACCCAATAAAAACTCAACAGTGAAAACCATAAGTAGTAAAAAATTTTAGTACGGAAACACATCACACGAGGATACATGTAGATCGAAAATTAACTGACAACACCATGGCTAAAAAAGAAAAATGATAATCAGACAAATAATAGTATACAACATAGAAAACTAAAGACTAAGCAACACAAATCCCACCAAAAACTGGGGGTGATCTATTACAGATGTACGGTGTTCCAGAAGGGTAGGCAGATCCTGTGCCGCATATTGCACCCGTTGTGTTGCTCTTGTTATTATATTCACGTTAAACTGCACATTGCTAGAAAACACAAAAATATTTATGCTAATGTGTAAAACTATTGTCAAAATGTGTTGAGACACAGGCACTAGACGTTCTGTCAATAGTAAGAAAATATTGGCAATGGGAAGAAAATAGTGTCCATACATATAAAAAAGAGACATTGGGAGCCTTCTTTTTTTTATATATTATATGGACACTATTTTCTTCCCATTGCCAATATTTTATTACTATTGACAGAACATCTAGTGCCTGCGGTTGAGATTAAAACAACTTAACTTTTATTTTGTTTTCAGAAATATGGATAATATCAAAGTAGCCATTCGGGTACGACCCATAATAACAAGGTAATTTAATTATTGTATTCTACCCCCTAAAAAAAAAGAACAACACACTATGAAAATCTGACAGTTGATAAAGGGTTAACTTATTAGATGGATATATATAGAAATACATATATATATAACAAAAAAACTAGATGTGTGCTGATTATCTTGGTTTTGTATGGGATGTCAGAGTTCTTGAAATCTTTTCCCCCTGGTGGTCCTTGATGTGTTTTGGTAAAACAATGTATATCAGTGTCTATGTCTAAATCTAAAAAGAATATTCTCTCACCTTGCAAAAGCTGAAAAATGCACTAGTAAAATTTCACGAAACATTCAAGGAATATTTAAATTAGAAGTTGAAAGTATCCTGTTTCTTTGAACATAACAAATTTTTGTCAAGAGTTATAGGACTCTTAACTCAGATTTAGGAGCCTTTTCTAGAGGAGTATGCTGATTGCTCTGATTAATTTACTACAAACTTTGATTGTTGAATGTATGCTTTTTCCTAATTGAAAATAAATTAAAAAAATTGTTGCTTCAGGCTTATGGGCCATTCAAGTCAATTTACATTTTTCCATTAGGCCAAAAAAAAAAATATATCTGTTTACGGTTACCCGACCTACCCTATTTTTGAGCGCCAACCCTAAGTCATTTTATTTCCGTTGTAAAGTGAAAAATAAACTGAACTCGTGCCAAAAGTGAAGTTAGTGTTGCAATAATATAAATCTATTTAAATAAAATAAAATACCTTCTCTGACATTTCTCACTCTGAGTTAGTTAGTGACTGCTGTGGAAAGTAAACTTGGTATTGATAGTACAAAAATAAAACACAATAGACCTAATTACATTGTTCATACACTTTTATCCGGGTTTGGCTATTTTGTAACTATTTTACATGTCTGTTTGTCATTTGAATTAGTTTTGAAAATAATATTATCCAGCTACATGCATACATGTGTCAATGAAACAATGGCAATCGTATCCCTCAGAGCAATCTGCTCTTTGATTACCTACATTTAGAAATAAGGGTTTTTATGTACAGACATTAGTATATGATTCAGTTTGACAGATTTTTTTATTAGGGTGGATGAGCTTATTCATGATATACGACATATAACTGTTTAACAAATGTTTTAAGCAATACTGTATTACACATAAGACAAACAAAATAATGACCAGAGCCTTTTGATATGGCATTAAGATTATAAATCCAATATGTATTAAAAGTTTTACATTTTGTTTTCTTTCTCTTCAGGGAGCAAAAATTAGGATGTCATAGTAACTGGATGATAAAAAATAATACAATGGCCCCTATGGAAAATGGCAGAGTCGGCACTCCTTATGCCTTTGGTATGTATAATATTATTACTTATAGTTTGTTATTAAAACCTCTATTTTATGAATTGTACTGTAATTTATGATATTTCTTAGAATAGACCAGAATTGAAAGATGTGCATTCGTGACATTAACATCATGAACATGGCTCATTTAAAAAGTAGAGATTATATTAAAACATTATCTCCCTTACATTTTAAATTTAAAGATCTTTTAGAGTTTGGTGGCAATCTTATTAAAGCAGTGAAATTTAAAGATCTCTTAGAGTTTGGTTGCAATCTTATTAAAGCAGTGAAATTTAAAGAAACATTGTGTTATTTGCATGAACCCAGATTAAAAAGATGACCATGAACCCAGATTAAAAAGATGACATTTGTTACTGCTGAAAAAAAAGTCTTTTGTGAAAATGAAGTTCACATGCATCTTACTTTCATATTCGTTTATGTTCTTTTATCAAAAAAAAGTGGAAGCTACTTTGTCTCATAGCTAATTTTTTTATATATACTCGTGTATTTATAAATGAAAATATTTTCATATTTGCAGATAGAATATTTGACCAAGACAAAACAACTATGGATATTTTTGAAGAGATATGCAAACCTGTTATTACAGGGGCTGTTAGGGGGTTTCATGGTAAGTTGATATAACTAATTAAGCATTAATATATTGAGTACTAAATAAAAAATCATTTTTAATCTGTTAACATTAAATTCTTCACTCTTGCATGTGGGAAAAAGGTTCAATCTGCATCTAGGTTAAATAAAAGACTAAAATAAATGGTTTAGCAGCTACAATCATATACAGTGTTCTCCCCATATATTTCATTTAGCATCATGGTAAACAGGGAAAATTGAAATGCCATCTTGTTTCTAAAAATTATAGCATCACATCCATAACATAAACTATAAGAAAACCACTTCAGATAGCATCACATCACTATGATGCTAAAAGGCCCTGAGGAGAACACTGCATATATATACATTAAGTTTGCAGCTTGTTTTAAACAACTAGCAATCAATAAATACATTTAGAAAATAACCTAAATAACTCCCTTTACAGACTAGCATTTTCACTTCTTCAAAAAAGTGTTGATGTTTTTCATACATTGTATCTACAACCATGACAACATTCTTTTTAAAATAATGCATACAGAGAATTATTGTTTTATAAATTTTGAATAGTATTACATGTATTAGTAGCTTTTATATTGCCTTAAACTAAAGTTATATTTAGCAATATTCTATTTTATGTCTGTAGGTACTATATTTGCATATGGACAAAGCTCTTCTGGGAAAACTTTTACTATGTCTGGATCAGCAATGCAACCTGGAATAATCTCCTTATCTGTTGAAGAAATATTTAAACAGATGAAAAATGTAAGTAAGATGGGATTAACCATTGTTTGTCATTCTATCTTTGATTTGATTGGCAGTGTTCCTCACCTCCAATTGTAGTTCATTCAAAATTGGAACCAATGGCAATGTGTTTCTTCCAATCAAACTGTTCATCTGGTCAGAAATTTCCCAAACTGAAGTAAAATACCAGAACCAAGTCATCAGTGTTAAAAGTGCAATTTGAAAAATAAAAGCCTACCTACAATCGTATTAGATTTAAATTTCATAGTTGCGATCATGCTGCTTATAATTTCTATACATACCTTTTGATTGGTGTATAATATCCAAAATTAAGTTTTCATACTATTTCTTTTTAAAATTTCATCTATATTTAAGAGAATCGTACACAAATATAAATTAAAATAGGGGGCATTCAGAAAAAATATGCACAAAGTTACAAAATGTCAGTAAGTTTTCATGGGAGATAATCCCCTATTAAATATAATATTTTCTGTCTGTCTTATCTCCCTTTGAAATGCAGGATATCCTATTGAAACATATTCTTGTTATCAAAAGATTTACAATATACAGTGAATGTATATTTCACAACACAATGTTTAAATAAAGCAATCAACAGTGAATAAGAAATCTTTTTTCTTGGTAACAATCCTTCACTGGTGAATTTAATTAGTTGGAAATGTTTGCATCATCCATATTGCTAGTTGAAATGCTAGGTACTGTTATTATATTCAGATATCTAGATATAATACATAGTGTTGATAGTTTATGTCTTAAATTAATAATGGAACCTACTGTTATGGGAAGTTATCTGTTTTTTATTAACCGGATTTTTGTGACAAAAATGTCGGTTATTGATTTGAGGATGTACAGCGGGCAGTCGGGCAGTCGAGTGGACGGCAAACAAATGTTGTCCGTGCATTTACTCATGAACCGTTCATCCAAAGCTTTTAAAATTTTAATATGTTTTTACTGACAAAAAAATGAAGGTCAAGTTCAAGAATGACAATTTTGACTTTTACCGTTCAGGAGTTATGGTTCTTGAAAGATTGAAAAATGGTGTTTCCAATCGTGTCCGTGCATTTACGCATGTACTGTTTAACCAAAGCTTCCCAAATTTTAATATGTTGTTACTGATGAAAAAATGGAGGTCAAGTTCAAGAATGACGATTTTGACTTTTACTGTTCAGGAGTTATGGTTCTTGAAAGATTGATAAATGTCGTTTCCAGTCATGTCCGTGCATTTACTCATGAACTGTTCAACCAAAGCTTTTCAAATTTTAATATGTTGTTACTGATGACAAAATGGAGGTCAAGTTTAATAATGTCGATTTTGACTTTTACTGTTCAGGAGTTATGGTTCTTGATGAAAGATAAAAAAAATGGCGTTTCCATTCACATTGTTGCATTTACTCATGAACCATTCAACCTGAGCTCTTTCAAATTTTAATATGTTGATACTGATGACAAAATGCAGGTCAAATTTGATATTGACGATTTTCACTTTCACCGTTCATCAGTTATGTTTCTTGTGATATTGCCAGGACACAAATAAATGTTAATAAATCCGGTTTGTTGTTGTGACAGCCTCTTGTTTAGTTTTATATTTTGACCTATTAATGTCTGTTCAGATTTAAATTTAGTTTTTTTTGTCCTGTAAATAATCTGTCTCACTACTATTAACTTTATATTTTTAATATTTTCATATTTTAAAATCATAAGATGTTTTTTTTTCAGACGCCAGACAAAGAATTTCTGTTGAGAATATCGTACATGGAGATTTACAATGAGAAAGTGTCAGATCTCTTGTCAACAGAAGACAAGCCCATTAGAATACAAGAGGACACAGTAAGGGCTATGATAATAGAGAAACAATTCATATTCACTGTATTTCAAATAGCTGTTGTGTTCTTTTTACTCATGAAATAAAGATAGTGCATATTATAATGTCAGAAAAATCTAATTTACATCAGTATGTTCAGAAATCTTAATTTATATAAACTTTATAAAAGTTATTTATATTACATTTTCTTAATGTCTATTGTTTATTTGTCTTGGTTATTGGTCATCAATTCTATGATCCGTGCCATCTGAATATTCTGCTTAATCTCTGTAACATTTCCAGATCTTCAAAATTAGAATTTTCTGTATTTTTTTTTCAATTGCCTTAGAATGAAGATACAACATATTTTGTGTTTAAATATTTACTGGCATCATTTTGTTAATTGACTGAATAGGGCTTAAATTTTGCATTTTCTGTAAACCTTTTGAAGAGTTTATATCTGTAAAATGTAAGAAAACAACAGTAGTACATGGTTCTATGGGACTTAATGAATTATTCCAATTTTTTTTAACAGGATAGGAACATACAGCTAACAGGAGTGTCAGAAGAACTGGTTATGTCTAAAGCTGATGTAATCACATATATGGATGTAGGAAACGGTATGTAAATTGTGGATTTTTTCAGGGTTGAATAGCAATGTATAGCATTACATTGTACATATCTTTGTTATTTGAACATACAACAAAATCTCAGTAGTATATAACAAGTGAGGATACACCTGGTTATAATCAGGCTTTACTGTGTTGATTTATTTTTTTAGTACAAGGAAATATTTATTTTTTAGAGAGAAAGCACATGGCAGAGACAAAACAAAATGACAGAAGTTCAAGGTCACACTGTATTATGAGAATGGTAAGAATATTTTACAGTGAATTTTGAACACCTGTTTTGTAATTAAGACGTATATAAGATAATACGGATTGAGTAGTAATAAAGAAAATTATTGGAATGCTGAAGGGACACATAGCAATCACTTTTGTTGTGTTACATCATCTTGCTTCATGTAGTTTCTGTCATATTTTGTTAATCTGAAACTGCTTAAACCTGGTTTTACAGAATTCAATCAAACTTGAACTGATTTTGCTTATGAATTCTTCCAAACATTCATAGATTTTTTGCATTACATTAAATTTGCACCTAGCATTTTGATTTTTTATCTGATTGATTTCATTAGATGACTCCCATATTTTATATATAATTAAAGAGTATTGACACTTGGTTGTTTGAAAACTTGTAAATTATGTTATAATACCGACATTGTTTTAAACAGATCATAGAAAGCAGAGAAACAGGAGATGAAGAGGCAGTCATGGTTTCACATCTTGTAAGTATAAATAAATATCCATATAAAATTGTTATTTGTTAATACAAATGTAGTATACTTTTGGTCCACCTGAGAGAGATTTATTCACCGTTTTACCTGGTTAAGAAAATATGATGTTGCAAAAAAAATATAATGTCAAGGACTCAAGGCTACATATTTTTTGAACCATCGCTTGATTTTTTACTGTAATTTTTTTTATAGACAACAAATAATTTGAATTGTACAAAAGTGTGGTACCTTGAACTTGACTTGAAAGGAAACACTCATTGGAGAAGACGTTACTTAGTTGTAAAACTTGTGTCTGATCCATTTGTCATTTTAAACAATGAAATATGTTTAAACTAAACTCATTAGAGTTAATATTTGACTGTCTTTATCAGATTTTATAACATGGACACACTGTTATATTACAGAATTTTGTGGACCTGGCAGGATCAGAGAAAGCACATGAGAATAGTGGTGACAGATACAAAGAAGGATGTGCCATTAACAAAAGCTTATTTATGCTGGGGACTGTCATCAGTAAACTCAGTGATGGTGTTGGGTATGACAATTATCTTGGAATTTGATATCTTTTAGATTAAACAATATGTACTGTATGAAAACCAAGCATACATTCATACAACCTTATTTGACTTTTTAGGATTATTTTTTTTCATACCAACTTTATGCATTGTATCACACCAAGTATGTATTTAAGACAATTTTACTTTACCTTAAAAAAGAAGATTATCGGATTGTTAGTGCGGCTATGCTTATAAGAAAACCTTTTTAACAATATAATATTAGCAAAACATTTCTATCTGAGTTGTAGTTTGAGGTCATTTCTTCAAACTATTTAACTGGAGAAATATTTTAGAACATTATTTGAAAACTACAAAATTATTACTTGAAACAATTGATAAAGGGTTCTCTCAAAAATAACCATTTATCTGACAAAGGACATTGTAATGATTTTAATTATCAAAAATTAAACCTTAAGTTACAATGTTGGGTACAAATTTTGTAGAAATATAAAAAACATGTAAGATATAAAGTAAAGAAGACAAATATTGAAATATTCACACCCTGTTGTCTTTTTCAGTCATCAGCATATAGGGTATAGAGATTCCAAGTTGACCAGAATTTTACAGAATGCACTCGGTGGAAACTCAAAAACTGCTATTATAGCTACAATAACTCCAGCTTCTATAGAAGAGTCGCACAGTACTTTGAGGGTAAGAAAGAACAGATTATATTAAAAAGAAATGCTTTTTTAGAATATATTTTGTTAGGTATGAGATATGTGTACACTAAATAGGATTTAAAAATTAATGTTTATTGGATATTTTACCATTTAAATGAGAAAAAGGCTTACTCATGGTAAAATAAATTTGACTGTTTCTTGAATGACTTCGATTGTAATAGAGGTAAATGTCAGATTCACATAAAAACATTTTTTCCAAATTGAGTAGCTTCACAAAGAATCTTGACACTCTAAAGATATTTTTAGGTTACGATGTATATATATTTGATGATCAAGAATTATTATGATATCCTTAAAATTGCAATAGAATAATTTGCTGTTTATAGGTGAAGCATTGTGAACAACTGCCAATTTGTGTATAAATTATGACACAAATTTAATTATGTAATTGTTGATGACTTTTCTAGTTTGCATCACGTGCCAAGACAATTAAAAATCAACCTCACACAAATGAAGTGTTGTCTGATGCTGCTTTGTTGAAGAGGAGTCAGAAAGAAATAAAGAAACTACAACAACAGATTGATGAGGTAAATCTATTTTACTTCAGGTCCACTTTTGTTCTGTTATTTTCTTGGTTTATATAAAGAGGGAACACATTTCTTTTTAAAGTAAAATGTACAACGAGTATAATGTATTCAATGCATATTTATAATGAGAAGAAAGTAGTCAATGATTCTATATTTACAAAATGAAATTTATCCAATGTGATAAATATTTTCAATGCAGATGATGTGAGTGAATGTCTTCATATTCATAAAAATGATACCTATGTTGAAATAAGAAATGGTTTAAAAAGTTCCTTTATTTAACCCCAACAGCTTGTTTGCACACAATTATAAAACATACACAGTATTTGTTAAAATTTGTTGTATTTACATCCTTAAAACTTCTAAAATTATACTGGTTAAACTCTTCTAGTGTCTGTTCCTGTGTTCATTAAACTCCATATGTAAAAAAGAATGTGTCGATTCACCAAGTGTAGCATACTGACCACTACAAGTGTTTCTTATTCTTAAAATAACTTCTTGGCTGGTACTGCCTAATCCATTAACATGATATAGCTGTACTTTGAATACACATAAGTCACTGTTGAATTTGTTATCAGTATTGAGTTTTGATTGTTAGTTAAATTGCTTTATCACACGTTTTGTTCAAATTTTACATTTGATACTTTATGTCTTGAAACAATTCCACTTTAAATATTGTTTGTTAAACAGAAGTTGTATATTTTGCAGCTATCAAAATTGAAGAGTGTAGATGTGTTGATGGAGAAAGAAGAGATAGAGAAGAAATTAGAAGATAAAATGAATACAGAACATCAATATATGGAAACTATTAATAAGTTAAAACAGTTTATCATCAAAGGATCAGATGAGGAGGAAGAATCAAATTTCAAGGTACATATATACACTCAATTACAGGCTCCTGACTTAGAACAGACACATAATGTGGATTCATTTATTTTCGTGTATAACAGAAAACTTGCATGTTTGTTGATATTTAATTCTGTGGTTTTGTCGAAGTCTGCATACATGCCCATAGAAAATCTGTTATTCGTTGAACATTTAATTTTGTTGTTCACCTGTACCCATGAAAGCAACGAATAATAATGAATCCACAGTATAGAATGTGACAGGGTTAAACATGTTAGAGGGGGTTCAACCCTCTCCTATTCCTGAGAATGTGGCAGGGTTAAACATGTTAGAAGGGGTTCAACCCTCTCCTATTCCTGATAATGTGGCAGGGTTAAACATGTTAGAGGGGGTTCAACCCTCTCCTATTCCTGAGAATGTGGCAGGGTTAAACATGTTAGAGGGGGTTCAACCCTCTCCTATTCCTGAGAATGTGGCAGGGTTAAACATGTTAGAGGGGGGGTTCAACCCTCTCCTATTCCTGAGAATGTGGCAGGGTTAAACATGTTAGAGGGGGTTCAACCCTCTCCTATTCCTGAGAATGTGGCAGGGTTAAACATGTTAGAGGGGGTTCAACCCTCTCCTATTCCTGAGACAGTAGTGTTACAGTACAACATTAGAACAAACTACAGAAATCAATTGAAAAATGTTTAACTTATCAGATGGATACAAGTAGAAATACATATAACAAAAACACAGAGAGAAAGTGGCTGGGTACTTGTACATCCCAACAACAAAAAGACGCTTTAAGTAAATATCTTATATTATACTGCAATCAGCTATTTTACTATACAGATAAAGCTATATGTATAAACGTTAGCTTTATACGTCAATGACCCCAACTAACCTATAAGCCCCACCTACTAACAGGAACTACTGTATTTCATCAACAACGTCACGTCACAACCATGACAACGTGTAGTAACAATGGTCAAACTTTTATGTATTTAAACTTGTTATATCTCCAAATTGTTAATTTATATACCATGTGTATCAAATGTTATTAATTAAGTTCATTTTCCCTTTCTTATTTCTTAAAATTTCAATGTCTTACCGCCTGGACTACGCTCATAGGGAAATACCCCAAAATGGTACCCCCAAGAGGGAAATTCCAAAACACTTTTTTTTAACAATATTTGTTAAATATTTTTTATTTTTTTTAATTTTTTATCGATTTCAGTATAAAAACAATATATGTATAGTGTCTTGAAATATGAAATTTATTTGTATTCGGCACGAAACAGGAAAATGCTCGGTAGAACCACGCATTTTTCCCCGTTTCTAAGCCTCATATAAATAAATTTCATATTTCAAGACACTATACGTATATTGTGTAAGAGTACTGGCAGTTACTGACAGATAGTTAAAAGGCAATAACAACTGATAAAAAAATCATGCATCTCAGACTAATTAGCATTCTTGTTGTGCAATTTGATGTCTGACATATTTGATAGAATCAGGATGAATTCAAGCTTTACACATTGATAACTGAAATGTTGTAAGGGATGACCTGTCAATGTGGGTTATTTATTTATATATGATAATTTCCCGAAATCTTTTTTATTCATCAGATGAAGATATTTACAAAAAATGATCCAAATAAACCAGAGAACGAATTTTTTTTAAAATCATGGCCATATATGGTGTTGATTTATGTATTTTATGTTCACAAAATAGTCTGTTTTTGTTTTTTTATAGTTTCTTACATCAGGGTATTTCTACCTTGAACAAACATTATATTATTTTTTATGCTTTATTTTAACCTCATTTATATTGTTATTTTTCAGAAAATGAAAAGAAGACGAGAAACCTGGTGTCCTGGAAAAGCAAAA
Source organism: Mytilus edulis (assembly GCF_963676685.1). Lineage (NCBI taxonomy): Eukaryota > Metazoa > Mollusca > Bivalvia > Mytilida > Mytilidae > Mytilus > Mytilus edulis. The sequence goes on from NC_092344.1 coordinate 9,293,853, forward strand.
GGATCTGCGCTAGATTTACCTGGAGGTAATTTATTGCTTTTGATAAACTTTGGTTACTCATAGTTTACCTACATAACGAACGATATTATTTCTTCACCATCATTATAAACAACAAGACCTAAGATTTGCAATTAACATATCTACATAGGTCAAAGATCAGTATATTAACTAATCTACATAAGTCAAAGATCAGTATATTAACTAATCTACATAGGTCAAAGATCAGTATATTAACTTATCTACATAGGTCAAAGATCAGTATATTAACTAATCTACATAGGTCAAAGATCAGTATATTAACTAATCAACATAGGTCAAAGATCAGTATATTAACTAATCTACATAGGTCAAAGATCAGTATATTAACTAATCTACATAGGTCAAAGATCAGTATATTAATTAATCTACATAGGTCAAAGATCAGTATATTAACTAATCTACATAGGTCAAAGATCAGTATATTAACTTATCTACATAGGTCTAAGATCAGTATATTAACTTATCTACATAGGTCAAAGATCAGTATATTAACTAATCAACATAGGTCAAAGATCAGTATATTAACTAATCTACATAGGTCAAAGATCAGTATATTAATTAATCTACATAGGTCAAAGATCAGTATATTAACTAATCTACATAGGTCAAAGATCAGTATATTAACTTATCTACATAGGTCTAAGATCAGAATGAGTATGTATTTGTTGTTATCCAAAACTATTTAATCAAAGTAAAAAAATGTTTTTCATCTTCACTAGTCCAAGTGTTTGGTTTTTTGCTATTTTTCTCCATTTTTGTGTTTTCACATGTACTTTAAACATGTATGATTCTGTACATTATTCTGTTTCAGCAGGTAAATTTGCACGTGATTTGAATGGTCAAAGAATAGATGTAGAATTTCAAAGATCAGCTATTCCAAAGTCCTTTGTCACATCTAGGAGAGATGAGACTGATACTCCAGGTAATTGATTCATTCTATTAAAGAATGCTATAGACCTTAATCTACAATTCACCCATGCTCAGAGAAAGGGGTGTATACTGGTTCATCTGTCAATGAAAAAAGTAAAATCACAAAAATACTGAACTGAGGAAAATTCAATCGTAAAGTCCCTAATCAAATGGCAAAATCAAATAACAAAACACATCAAACGAATGGACAACAACTGTCATATCCCTGACTTGGTACAGGCATTTTCAAATGTAGAAAATGGTGGATTGAACCTGGTTTTATAGCGCTAAACCTCTCACTTGTTTGACAGTCACATCAAATTCCGTTATATTTACAACGATGCGTGAACAAAACAGACATAATAAATAAAAGCCAAAATATGGGTACAGCAGTCATCACTGTGCTGCAATCTCAAAACAAACAATCTTTTACATAAAAGCATAAAAAGCATCTATCAAATTAAAAAACACATTCATTGCTTCGTGTGTCTGACGTCAGAAAATGTAAACGTCACAAAGAAAGAAATTTTGTCATACAGAAAGCACTGTATAAAAGTTTATGACATTTTACAAGACATACATGATCCAGCACTTGATTCAGACAAGATTACAGCATACTACACTTGTTGTTGTATCTTTCAGAAGGTTAAGATTTACATATAATTTTATTAAAAAATAATTATAATTTCACATTGGGAATGGTGGTATACAGGTTTAAAAATCAAAAGCTATGTTAGAATTAATTTCAGAAAAAGACAGAGATTTAAAATTGTCCAGAAGTTCTTTAGAATTTTTAAGAATCCACATATTGTTTATACCATTACGCGAGTAAAATAATTTTGTTGTATGTCCTTCAAAGTATTTTTAACCGGATTTTTGTGACAAAAATGTCGGTTATTGATTTGGGGATGTAGGGCGGTCGGGCTGTCGGGCGGGCGGGCGGCAATCAAATGTTGTCCGTGCATTAACTCATGAACCGTTCAACCAAAGCTTTTAAAATTTTAATATGTTATTCCTGACAACTATACGAAGGTCAAGTTCAATAATGGCGATTTTGACTTTTACCGTTCAGGAGTTATGGTTCTTGAAAGATTGAAAAATGGAGTTGTCCGTGCATTTACGCATGAACTGTTCTACCAAAGCTTCCCAAATTTTTATATGTTGTTACTAATGAAAGAATGGAGGTCAAGTTCAATAATGACGAATTTGACTTTTACCGTTCAGGAGTTATGGTTCTTGAAAGATTGAAAAATTGAGTTTCCAGTCGTGTCCGCGCATTTATGCATGAACTGTTCTACCAAAGCTTCAGAAATTTTAATATGCTGTTACTGATGACAAAATGGAGGTCAAGTTCAATAATGACGATTTTGACTTTTACCGTTCAGGAGTTATGGTTCTTGAAAGATTGAAAAATGGTTTTTCCCGTCGTGTCCGTGCATTTTCGCATGAACCATTCAACCAAAGCTTTTGAAATTTTAATATGTTGTTACTGATGACAAAATAGAGGTCAAGTTCAATAATGACGATTTTGACTTTTACCGTTCAGGAGCTATGGTTCTTGAAAGATCTAAAAATGGCGTTTCCATTCAGGTTGTTGCATTTACTCATGAACCATTCAATCTAAGCTTTTCAAATTTTAATATGTTGATACTGATGAAAAAATGGAGGTCAAATTTGATATTGACGATTTTCACTTTCACCATTCATCAGTAATGGTTCTTGTGATATTGCCAGGACACAAATAAATGTTAATAAATCCGGTTTGCTGTCGTTGTGACAGCCTCTTGTCAAATTTATAATAGAACAATAACATAATGACATATAATTGAACAATAACATAACAAAGGATCTTTTAAAGTACAGAGTAATGTTATAAGAACAAGGTCTTGGTACCTTCGGATGAACTTTTACACAATTGAAATAATTGACACAATTTTCTGCATGAACTACAAAATACCACTTTGAAATCTCGTTTCAAGCTTTGTGACGACTGTTTCATATATTTTATACCTCACTTTATGTTACAGCAGTCTGTACCAAAATCTTTTTCAACTACTAGTCAGAAAAATGATATTTCAATATTTTTTTGGTGAAATCAAAAAGAAGTTTTGAATATATTTACTAGTCTGAATGTCATTTTACTAATCTGGGGCATTGGACTTGTGGTTAATGGTGCAGACTATTACAACATTGCAATCAATGAAAAGTCATGAGTCTAATTAAAGCTCAAAACAGTCGATGTTAGCAAAGTAATCATTGTTAAAACCAGGAATCACAAAGTTGTTTATTTACACTTTACAAATTTACTTTTCAGATATTTCTGAGATGCAGAGTTTATCTGACCTCTCTCTACCAAAAGATGATTCTCTTTTCATGGAATTTCCACCAAAGTTTGATGCCTTACCGAAACCATCACGACATGTTAGTTTCAAATCACCAGAAGCAGGTGACAGCCCACCATTTTTACAATCCAAAGAGTTCATACAGTTGTAAGTTTATCAGATCAAGCTAAATAACCTTAATATATACACTTTTAGAGATAAAACCAATTAGATAAGTTTCTTATCTTTTAAAATGTATTTGATAATGTTGATTAAAGTAATAAATTAATCTTTTTTCACTTAGAATTGCCATCTCTGAAAAAAACCTGTATATAAAAGTTGTAGAAAGTGTAACAAAAATTATATAAACATAAAGACAACATCATGCTGAAAAACTTTCATTCATCACTATAACTAAAAAGATTTAGACAAACAAGTTCATTGTGACCCCTGATATTTTTGTTCCACATGTAAATGGAAATGTTCACCAAATACCATTACAGAATTTTTTTGTATTTTAGACAAGATGATTATGAAAACTTACTGAATCTGTATGAGGATAAATGTAAACAGTCAGAACAAGACCATTCTTACCTCATCCATGAACTTGACTTTGTTAAAGAAGAACTAGAAAAGGTACTTTACATTTGTAAGATGGGCTTTTTGTTAACCTTGCAAACATTTTTAGGGTGCAATTAGTTGCCACTTTGTCCATCTGTCTATCCACAACTAATTACTGAATGATGTTTCCTTGGAGTTTAATGCCAACTTTCAATTTCTTGGAGTTTCCCGTACATTTCCTATGTAACAACAGATAGAACCGATTGTTTAATGCCTAATTTATGCCAATTGACCTTAGGTCAACCGGGTTACTCATTAAAAAAACCCACTCTAGATTGGTCTGTAACTCTGCAATATGACCATGATCACTTAACATGAAAAGCAGGTCAAGTTTGAATGTTACCAAATATATCTTCCAAAGTTCGGCTATTTGACTTGTCTCAAAATGTTTCTTGACAACCGTTTTTAAATACTGCTATGAAAAAATATAAGATTTCCAAAATGTCTGTTTATATGATATAAGATTGTTTGTTGGCTATTATAAAGTACACAACCATATTTAATGGTTTGGAATTGGTTTTGTTGTATAAAGAAACTAACAGAGGTTAATGTTTACAACAACCTAAAAATAACTCTTTGTATAAATCTAAGTTTGTAATTCTGTTCTATAGGAAAAACATGAGGCAGATAATGCCAAACTTGTGGACGAACTAAGAATTGATCTGAAGAAAATACAAATGGAAAAGAATGACTTGGTAGATGAAGTAGTTCTTCTACAGCATCGATTGTCCATTCAGAATCGCAAGGTTGAAGAGTGCATGTATGAACTAAATGAACTTCGCAGCAGACAAACAGAGGACAGACAAAACAATATAACAGATCAGCAAGAGGGCAATGAACAATTGAAGAAAATGGAAGCAGAGAGAGAAAAATTTGCAGCAGAGAAAGAAAAAATGGAAGCTGAAAAAGAGAAATTGGAGGCTGATTTATCTGATTTGAAAAACATCAATGAAGAGATGCAGCATCAGAATGAGACATCATTAGAAATGTACATCATGAAAATTCAGGAATTGGAAGAGGTAACAATAGGGGATTTTTATTGTCATTGGTTTTACATTTTGGAATAAATATTTGGCAGTTTTTTTTATTGTCTCACAAAATTTAGTATACTGGATTTCACACATTGCTACATTTAAATGAAATGATGCAAGGTACTTTATGACAAATTACTCATGTAGACAGTCAGATTTTTGAATGCTTTCATTACAATTAAAACTAAATACATTTAAGATGGTAAATAGAAATGATATTTTATATACATTAATAACTTCTAATTTAAGTAAAAATGTCCTTCCATAACACTTATTTTATTTATTTTCTTTGGTTTTTTTTTACAGAAAATTGAAGCCAGTGATGAAAGCTTAAAAAGTCAAGAGGATAAGATATCAAGCCTAGAAGAAGAAACTAAATCCCTGAAACACAATGTTCAAGAAAACGAACAACAACTAAATTCAACAAAATCTGACAAAGACTGTTTACAGAAAGAAATAGATAATTTGAAAATTGATCACAATAATGTAAACTCATCAGAAAGTAGCAATTTTGTTGAAATATCAACACAGCTAACAAAATCTGAACTTCTGAGAAATGATCAAGAACAAAAAATAGCAAAGTTAGAGAAAGAAATCCTTCATTTATACACAAAGTTAAAAGAACAAAGTTGTACGGATGAACCCAGACAAAGCACAGCTGGTGAGCTTAGTGATGTTCTCAAAGAACATTGTTCTGATTTAGAAAATAGGCTGAAAGAGATGGAAACTGAAAATACAGAACTGAGAGAAAAAGTTAACCTTTCAAGTATGAAACAGTCCACTGATGAACCCAGACGAAGCACAGCTGATGAACTGAGTGATGTTCTCAAAGAACATTGTTCTGATTTAGAAAATAGGTTAAAAGAACTCGAAACTGAAAATGCTGAACTGAGAACAAAACTGAACGTTTTAAGTATTAAACAATTAAGTGGTGAACCCAGACGAAGCACAGCTGATGAACTTAGTGATGTTCTCAAAGAACATTGTACTGATTTGGAAAATAGGTTAAAGGAGATGGAAACTGAAAATTTAGATTTGAAGGAAAAAATGAAAGTTATAAGTATTAAACAGCTAAGTGATGAACCAAGAAGAAGCACAGCTGATGAACTTAGTGATGTTCTCAAAGAACATTGTACTGATTTAGAAAATAGGTTAAAGGAGATGGAAACTGATAATTCAGAATTGAAGGAAAAGCTGAACGTTCTAAGTATAAAACAGTTGAACGATGAACCAAGACGAAGTACGGCCGATGAACTGACTGATGTTCTTAAAGAACATTGTACTGATTTAGAAAATAGGTTAAAGGAGCTTGAAACTGAAAATGCTGAACTGATAGAAAAAGATAACCTTTCAAGACTTAAACAGTCCAGTGATGAAACCAGACGAAGCACAGCGGATGAGCTGAGTTTTGTTCTAAAAGAACATTGCACTGATTTGGAAAATAGGTTAAAAGAGATTGAAGCTGAAAATACAGAACTGAGAGAAAAAGTAAACCTTTCAAGTGGTCAGTTCAGTGATGAACCAAGAAGAAGCACAGCTGATGAACTGAGTGATGTTCTTAAAGAACATTGCACTGATTTGGAAAATAGGTTAAAAGAGATTGAAACTGAAAATTCAGAACTGAAAGATAGAGTTACCGTTCTCAGCATGGCACAGGTCTGTGATACGTCAAGACAAATCACAGCTGATGTACTTGGGGATGTTTATAAAGAACAGTATTCTGATTTAGAAAATAGACTTAAGGACATTGAAACTGAAAATACAGTTTTAAAGGAAAAACTTAACCTTATTAGTATGAAACAATTAAGTGGTGAACCCAGACGAAGCACAGCTGATGAACTGAGTGATGTTCTTAAAGAACATTGTGATGATTTAGAAAATAGGTTAAAAGAGATGGAAACAGAAAACACAGACTTGAAGGAAAAACTGAATGATCTAAGCATTACCCAAGGCAGTAATACATCAAAACAAAGCACAGCTGTTGACCTAAGTGATGACCTTAAAGCACACTGTGACGATTTGGAAAATAAGTTAATGAAGTATGAAACTGAAAATACAGTTTTGAAGGAAGAACTTGAATCTTTAAAACTTAAAAATTCTCAAAATGCAAGTCAAGTGGAAGAAAATGAAACAAATTATTCTTCAAAGGAAACTTATGAAGAGTTGAAAAATAGATTGGCTGAAATAGAAAATAAAAATACTGAGTTGAAACAAAGAGTTCAAAGTTCATCAGAAGTGAATGACAAACATGATGTATCCAGAACAAGTGTTTCAGTCATGGCAGATGACCACAGCACCGATTTGAAGGGATATTGTGATAGTTTGGAAAAACAATTAATGGAAATTGAAAATCAAAATACTGAATTAAAAGAAAAACTGAGAACTGTCAGCTGTGCAATGGAAATGAAAGAACAAAGCAGAACCCAAAATGAGGTCAATGATGTATTTATAGATGGTCATGAGGATGTAGAAAACAAACTTGAAGAACTTGAGAGAGAAAATAATGAGTTGAAAGAAAAGATGACATCTATGGGTGAAACAGATATTAATATTGACATTTCTGGTATGAAAGAACATATAATGGCTTTGCAAATTGAGAATGAGGAGTTGAAAAATCTGTCTGCTTCTCAAATAGAAAAGATTGCAATGTTGACAGAAAAGCTATCGAGCGATCATTCTTCGGAGACAGACAGTAAAAATACAGATGAGGAATTTACCCATCTGGAGATCAGGTTTAGAGAAATTGAAATAGAAAATGAAGAACTGAAAGAAAGAGTTTCAAAATATACAGCACAGTTACCAGAACATGAAAGAAATCATGTTGAACTTTTAGCTTCTGAGAAGATGGAAATAAGAAAAGAATTAATGAAAGCACATGAGTTAAGTAGACTAGACCAAGAAAAAATAAAACATCTGCAAACAGAATTAGTTACATTTGGAGAAAAGATTCGAGCAGGTTCTATTTCTGAATGCAATCGCAGAAGTGTTGAAGTAGAATTGACGGATGTTTACAAGGAACATTGTCAAGATCTTGAAGCACGAATGGAGGAGTTACAAATGGAGAATTCTGAGTTATTCGGCAAGATTGATCAGCTGACAAATGCTCACGGTACATTGGAAGAACAGCACAAAGAACTGAAAACTAAACTTGAAATATTGGAACAAGAGAAAATAGACGCTATTATGATAGGAGGGGGAATCAAGGGAAGCCTAGCTGATGAACTGTCATGTGTTAGTTCAGAACAGGATATCATCGGTGGAACAGATATTTCCAGACTTCCAGAACTTGAAAAAGAGCTGCAGCAACTCAAAGACATCTTGGCTGATTCAAAAGGAAATTCCGACAGTCAAATAAAGGAACTTCAAACAGAGATCGGAACACTTAAGTTGCAACTGTCTGAAAAGGCTGAAATGGTAAATGAGCAACCAAATGGTGAACAACAGGAGTTGGAAACGGAGGTAAAAGAAACAAATTATTGTCAAGAGGAAAAAATGGATATTAGCATGGACTGTAGTTTAGAGAAGTCAAACGGGGATAATATAGAAAATTCATGTTCATCTGACGTTTTCTACGATCATGATGACATAAGACTAAAATATAAAGAACAATTAGAAAAACTTGAAGAAGATGAAATAAGAATGAAAGATTTAGTTAAACAAATACAGGAACTTGAGGCTGAGAAAATGTGTTTGTCTGAAAAATTAGAAGAGTTGAAATGTCAAAAAGTAGAATCTGGTAACACTTCTCACATGGAAAATCTAGAAAGTAGAGTTAAGATTCTTGAAGATGAAAATAATGTTTTGTTAGAGAAGTTGCATTCAAACGACACATCTGAAATTGAAAATTTAGAAACTAATGTTAAACTTTTAGTAAATGAAAATCAATGCACATTGGAAAAATTAGAATCAGAGGTTGCCAAATGTTGTGAACTTAAAAGCAGAATCACAGTTTTGGAAAAGGAAAATGACTCTTTTACCAATAAATTGGATGGAACAAATTCTTTCGAAGCAGAAGAATTACAATGCAAAATTGAGGCTCTTGAGGATGAGAATAGCGGTTTGAAGAACCGGTTGAATGAAAGTAAGCCCTCTGACAATGAGGAATTATGGGTAAAAATAGAATCTTTAACCAAAGAGAATAAATGCCTGTCTGAAAGGTTGGTTGAATCTCATCCCATAGCATCACAAATTCAAGAACTTCAAAGTGAAATTATAGTTCTTAAAGAGGAAAACAAGGCTTTGTGTGAGAAGTTGGAGGTGAATGACATTTCAAAAAATCAAGAACAAGAAAGTAAAATTAAACAGATTGAAGAGAAAAACAAGGCTTTGTGTGAAAAGTTACAAGAAAATGACGTCTCAAAAAATCAAGAACAAGAAGGTAAAATTGAAGTACTTGAAGAGGAAAATAAAAGTATGCTTGAAAGATTAGATGCAAAAGAAATAATGTTTTTAGAACTAGAGTGCAAGGTAGAAGTTTACGAAGAAGAAAATAAAAGTTTGATTAGTAAGATTGAACAGTTAGAAGGTAGTGTTTCTTCAGATCAACAAGTACTCAATGACAAAATAAAATACCTGCAAGAGGAAAACCAATCTCTGGTAGCACAGTTAGCAAATAATCAATTAGGTGAAGACTTAGAAAACAAGATTCAAATTCTGGAAGATGAAAAAATGTCCTTGTTAGAAAAATTAGAACTTCATAATGTAAACTGCCAAGAACTGGAAGGCAAGATAACGTTTCTTTCAGAGGAGAATGATAATTTAAAAGAAAAGTCTGCAAATAACAATGTTAAAGTTGAAGACCTAGAAAACTTAGAAAAAGAAGTTGAGGTTCTTAAAGAACAAAAGCAGACTTTAACTGAAAAAATAGAAATGGGTACATTAAAGTTACAGGAGCTTATGAACAAAATTGAGACTCTTGAAGAAGAAAATAAAAGTTTGTCCAAAAAACTGCAGGAAACTACTGAGACAGAAGAGTCAAATTCTTTGTCAACACAAAATTTGCAACACAGAATTGACACTTTACTTCATGAAATAGAAACTTTAAAAACAGAAGCTCAGTCTGAAAGTGATTCATTAAGTAAACAGCTGGAGGAGTCAAAATGTAGAACAGACGGTTTACAAGAGGAGATTGACACAGTAACCAAACAACTGGAAACAAAACATTCTAAAAATGAGGAATTAGAATGTACAGTGGAAGTTCTACAGGAAGAGAATGATAAAGTGTATGAAAAATTAGAAAACATGGTAGAAAAAAATAAATTAGATGACCTAGAATGCCAAGTGGAAGTGTACAGAGAAGAAAATGAGACACTCTGTGAAAAGCTTAGGAATCTAGAGGAGAACGAAAAGGTAAGAATGTCATCTACACAATTTAGTTAACATACATTTAGCATGTTAGAATATTAAGATAATCAACATCCCAACCAAAGAGCTGAAAAACAGCCAAAGGCCACCAATGGGTCTTCAATACAGCAAGGAAATCCCACACCCAGAGACGGGGTTCAGCTGACCCCTAAACTAAAATGTGTACTAGTTTAGTGATAATTGATGTCATACTACAGTCAGTGGTACTACTTGTACAAGACATTTTTATTTGCTTGAAGAAGTAAAAAAATTATACTTATATAAGTTAATTATAATGTTTGAATAATCTCTCCTTAATTTTCTCAAAAATTCACTTGTACAGAGTGAATTATTTTTTCCATCCCACAAAAATTCTCAAGTTTTTAGATGTAAAAACAAGCCTTAAATGATTTTTCCCGGGTTAGCTCATAATTTTTTATTAGAGTTCAATGTTTCATCTTATTAATTCAACAAAGAAAGTGATTGCGCAAAGATCTTAAGTATTTGGGCAAGGCCTTCAAAATTTACTCCTGTAGGGCTTGTAAATCAGCAGTGTTCTGAAGATAACATTGGATTTTCATTGATCATGAAATTACACATAAATGATAAGTAAAGACATCTGCAAAGGGCAGACAATTTAATATTCTATTAGAAAAAAGATATCCTAAGAATTCAAGAAAAGAACTTGTATAAGTAAAAAAAATCTGAATGTCTAAGGGACATAACTAAGCTAAAAAATTTTTTACCTATATACCGGTAAGTAAATAAAATTCACTTGTATAAATATCCTACAAATTTACTTATATAAGTAAATTAATATTACCTCTTCAAGTAAATAAAAATTACTTTTACAAGTAGTACCACTAACTGTACTAAACTCCATTACATGCTGTATTAAAAATTTGTGAAAAAGTAATGTTTATGCATTCCATGAATTTGAATAATTATCAATTTCTCTTCAATTTTTTTTTAACTTTTAGTTATCCAAAGAACAATCAAGTCTGATTGATAACTTATCATCAGAATCACAACAATTAAAACAGGAAAAAGAAAGACTTGAAGTGAACTTGAAAGAACTGCGAGAGGAATTGACAAAAGTGTCTGCATTGAATGAAAAAGGAAAAAAGAAAATAGAAGATTTAAAAGACGATCTACAAATTATAAAAGCAACAGAACACGTACTGAAAAATGACAATGAGAAACTTTTATCAGAAATATCAAACTTACAGCATGGTTATCACGAACTTGTAAAATCTGAAAAGATTAAATCAGACATGATGAAATCTGAGGTAGAAACATTGCAAATTAAACTAGCTGAGAGCATAACTCCTGATAGTGTTATGGTCAAATTAAATGAGCAAGAACAATCATTTAAAGAAAAACTACAGAAAAAACAACAAACAATTGATCAATTAATGTCAACCATTTCAAAAACGAAAGAAGATCGAGATAAGATTGAAGAGCAGCATACCAAGTTAGGTAATGACAAAGTGACAATAGAACAGAAATTATCGTTGTCAGAGAAAAACTACAAAGAATTGCAAGACACTTATAACAAACTTCTTAAGAATTTTGAAGAACTTCAAAGTAAATTAAAGGAAGTGGAATTAGGAAATCTGAGTGAGGTAAGCATCTTTATTATAGGAAAATATCAAAATTGACCTTCATTTATTAATTATTTTAGCATTCACAAGGTAGTGTAATTTTAACACAATGTCTGAATCTAATAAACCAGATAAATGACTGCAATGCTTTTGATGAGATAGAACATCAGTGCAGATCTACTATTATTAAGGGAGTTAAATTACACCCTTTGTAAATGTTACAGCAGATTCCACTGAGTGTGTAGCGAAAGGTAATATCGTTGGTTAGCTTGCTTGTTAGCTGAACCGTGAAGTCGTTATAAGGTCAGGTATACTACCCTCCTTTCGAAGTAGCATAGTCCAACAGACAGATCGATTGATTTTCTGTCAGATGAGTCTATTCTTAAAGTAGGGTTGTTTACCTTACATAACAATGACTTCACGGTTCAGCTAACAAGCAAGCTAACCAAATATATTACCTTTGGCTACACACTCAATGGAATCTGCTGTAGTTGTATATGAAAAATTGCATTGAAAGCATTCTCACATCTGTTATATTTATAGGAAATGATTTAAAGAAAAATAAAAAAATAAGTTAATGCTTTCTTTTACAACAGTAAAACATCCATATGCATTCTTTTACTATGCACAGTAAAAAAGCTGGAATTGAATCTTTAACCCATAGTCATTAATATTTTAATTGAAGCACACTTCAAGGGTTTAAGACTTGATAAATTCGTGTTGTTCATGTTGACGTTGTAAGCTAACTATTTCAGAGTATGAATATGAGTAGAAGTAGACTTGAACACCCAGATAAAACAACAGATAAGGTCAGTACATAAATTACATCAGTAAACAATCTGGTTTGTGCATGTGATAATAGGTTGACCAATTATTCTAATTTAAAAAAAAACAACAGTATTCATAAGTAATAGTCAGTTATTAATATGTTTCTAAACTGCCAATTATCATTATACCATAAGGAGATAAAATAAAATAAAATAAGCTAAAGATCAATAGGGTATGACAGTGGAATAGTGATCTTTGTAAAATTTACACTAAAGATTACAGGAAACATTTTGTGTAATCAATTCTCATGCAATGGAACATTTTTGACATGACTAAAGAATACACCATTACAGAATCTATGAGATTATCAAAAATCACAATAGTTCTTCTGATGAGATTATGTATTGTAATATAACTATATATTGTCATGAAAGATGTAAATCATTTATAGAAATACATTTACTAAAGGTAACTAAACCTCAAAATTATCCATGTTGGACCAACATGTATGACATTGATAAATTCTGGATCAAAAGTATAGTTGTCCCTGCAATCACATTTACTGCACAGTATAATTTATATGCTTTGTGATAAGGGAAGAGCTAAGCAGTCATAGGGGGAGAATGATAATGTCATATTTTGAGAAATGCATATTGTTTCCATGAATAAAAACTTTCTATCAACGCAAGTTGAATATTCTTAAATTACACATGCATATTTATTGACTTGAGTAGACTTTTGTCAAATGTCCTGTAATTACTTTAATACTTTATTGACTTGGGTAGACTGTTGTCAAATGTCCTGTAATTACTTTAATACTATAGAATTATAGACTCAAATTTTAAATTTTAATGAGACTTTAGATAAATGTTGTACTTTTACATTCTATAGATTGTCAGACTGGTAACAGAGAATAGTAAGATGAAAGAAAGAAATATAAAGGATTCCAAGATGATAGATCTGCAAAAGAGCTCTATACAGGTATATTTACTTTAATTCACATATGAAGTTCTTCTTTTGCTTTGGAGACAAAGCTGTATTTTGATTCTAATAAAACATGGGCTGCACGTGATATATGTCACAATTCAAATTGTAACGTCGGTGTATTTTAAACATCACCCGAATTTAAAATGGATATTTGTTTTGGTGTCACTCGCCAGGAAATTAGATAAAATCATTCTAAAAGTAAGCAAACATGTACAGTATTATTGGTCTACTTCGAAGTAAAAATGTTCTAAAATTTCCTAGTAGAATCAAAATACAGAGCTCCAGATAAGCTGCGTATTTGCGTAATCACGCAATACAAATAAGAAAAAACCCAATGCAATTGCCCATTGCAGGGTTTAATAACCCAATTAATTCACAGGAAAACCCAATTATATGCCAAAACCATGAGTTCTCAACCCTTTTATTGACTACCGTTTGCGTTATTTACCCCTATCTGTTTACAGTCGTCGCGTAAATCTATTTTTATAATATTTATAATTGGAGATGTCCTTTGTTCTAAAAATAGATCATGACATCAAGTAGCTGAAATGGGTCCCTGTTGGAATATTCCGTTGCTCAAAAGGTACATGTGTTTTTGAAAACATTTCGATCTTCTCAGCGTTTATCCAATTAGCGTGTGTCATGTTGTCATATTTTTCTCGAATTGCTCGGGGTTCATCATAACATATATTGAATTAAAACAAAAGTGAATGTCCGGTAAAAATATTGAATAGAAGCATGTTTTCAGCTTCTTTTGAATAGCTGAGGGAAAGTAATGATGATAACAAGACTCAGCCAGTGTTTTAGGAAGCGTCCATCGAACACAAGGACGTGTTTGTGTACCTTAACGAGAAAATTGCTACTAAAAATGGGGTTTCGTCAAAAACGAAATCAGTTGGAAAAAGTGAAAGGCCAAATCAATTATGACTTGTTATGTAGTAGGAACGCATCGGAAACCAAAAGTTCTAACAAGGGACAACTTAATCCAAATTTATGTAAATGGAATAAAACAAAAACATTCAAGTATAAATTACAGTTTATTTACTATTATCGTTTTTCATTTTACGGTTAATGTTGAATATAAAGGTATATATGTAAAATAAATTCTGAGACGAGTGCCTGTGAATACATATATCCGTTTTTTACAGTTTATATAAGTTGTGAGAAAATACAAAACTGGTTGAAGGTTTGAAATGGGACACAAATTCAACCTACAAATGCTAGTCAGTGAATGAACCAAATACAACAGCTATAGCACATATACAAAGAAAGAGAAACATAGGCTAAGATGGAAAAACATCTGGAATTGATATTGCCTAAATATTAAATATTGTGTTGATGAAAAACCCAATACATTAAGGAGCTTGGTGGTGAAAAACCCAATTTGATATTAATTTGAGGGGTGAATTGGAATTGATAATGCAATTAAAAAACTTTATCACCCAATTACAAAAGAAAATGGTGGGTAAAAACCCCAATTTGTGAATTCTTATCTGGAGCTCTGAAAATACTTCTATTATGCCATGATCTGTGCTCATTTTAACTTGGGTAGGCATTATGTTTGCCAACATTTTACAACTAGCTATGTTCACTTTAAAGATATTGATGAATATAATGCCTACCCACGTTAAATCGAGCTTAGAGCATGGTATGAAAGACGTTTTAAACATATTATATACTGGTAGTTTGATTTTGCACTCATTGCAAAGGAGTAGGTACGGTAAGGACCCATTTTGGCCTCAAATTTCAGATTCATCTGACAAAAGATTTTGACCACTTTTTAAACACTAAAGTGTCTATTTCATTTGATTCAATTAATTTATGTGAAAGATTTTAACCAGTTTAGTCATTAAAAACGTTCCGATTCAAGCTTAATTATGACAAATCTACCAAATTATGAATATGTCACTTTTCAGATGGTTTTTGTCAAAAATGAAAGTGGCCGCATCCGTGTTCATCCTCAACCTTTATATATGTTATGTATTATCATCAAATACAACTTACATTTCAATATTTAGGATGAACACGAATGCAGCCACTTTCGTTTTACCCGGAAACCGTCTAAAATTTAACTAAAATGCTAGAATTATGAAGACTTCAGTAATTTAGCATGACTTATTGGTGCTAGTACCCGATATATGTGCATTGTATTGTCAAAAACAGCCCATATTTATGTAGCAGAAGCATTCTACTGTCCATTAAATGACTAAAAGTTTACATTTTAACAATTTTGTAAAACTGCTATATTTTGGGGCCAAAAAGGAGTCTTACTGGACCTACTCCTTTTATATTGGTTCCCACCTGATTCAAAGCTCTTGGCAAGGATCTAATGAAATTGAATATTTTTAGATGATATGGATGGTTTATGTCGTGTCTTTAAACTGAATGTTGCTTGAAGTAAAAACAAGTTTATCTTATAGCAAGAGCACCCCTATTGTATACATATATATATATTACAGAGATTGGAAGAACAACTTGAGAAAAGGGATAGACAAAGTGATATATATGAGAAAATGAAGTCTGCTGAGGAAGACAAGAAGAAAGCAGAGAAAGAAGCAGATAAATATTATGACCAGTACCAAAAGGAAGAGGTCAAAGTGTCAGCCCTACACGAAAAGGTCCAACAGAAAGACAAAGAAATTAAACAACTGCAACAGAATGTCGAGAGTATGGTGGCCAAAGGATTTGTAAAAAAGGACGAGAAATCTGGTGATGAGTTTAGGATACTCAAGAAAAAATTCACAGAAGTTTACAGTGAGTATTGATAGACAATAATTTGTCAGTTCTTACGTATAATTAAGATTTTTACAAATGATATATTCATGTGTTTCAAATTAAACATTAAAATCTGATTAGAAAGTAAAGTAAGTTTTATTCTATAATATTCTATAATAAAACACATATAATAAATAAATAAGTTTATATCTCATCAAACTCATTGGGATCAGGTATAAAAATCTCCAATGAGCTGTTAAGAATATTTTTCATATACGTTATATATATTTTGTCAAACAAGGCTTGCTATTTACCACAAATGTTTGATTTTTATATTTTAAAGATGAACTACAAGATACAAAGAAGAAGGTTGCCAGTTTAGAGAGAGAGATTGGTGATAAGAAGCTGAATATTATACTTTTAGAATCTAGTTTGAAAGAAACAGAAGAAAAGTGTAATAAAAAGTAAGATGACAATATTTACAGCAGTGGTCACTCATCTGTTTTATACATATTATCTTGTAATGAGTGAATTTTATAAAGATAGTCTAAAAAGCTATGTAAAATTTCTAAATACAAAATCTAAATTGCTCAGACTGAATTGGAGTTGAAGTCATCTACTTGAAGCTTAAGTCACTTGACATGAACTATAAGTTCTACTTGATATTTTTGTTTATATTAGAGTATTGTGCTTTACTATATGGTCTCTGATTTCTTTCAACAATAGAACTTGTCTTTCGTGAATTAATCAAGATATAGACTGTCTGAGATCAGAATTTCATAAGTCAGATTTTTCAGTGATGTGAAACCATTTTCAACAATTCTAAAATATCATAGCAAAGCCATACTAAAAGAATGTTTTTGGTTGCCTCTTTTACAGGATAAAAGCTTATGAAGAATCATATGAAATGCTTGAAGACCATAAAAGATCTCTGAAAAATCAGATCAGAAATTTGGAGGGCCAGATAAATCAGCCTGATGATACAAGTAAGTATAGTGAATCCAGAAAATCTGTACTCAGAACAATTTAAGCTTCAAGCTTCTCCCATCCCTAGTTTACAATATTCCTTGAAGAACAGAAATCCAGAAATTGTTACTTTTATTGTTTTCGCCTCCTTAAACTGATTTTGTGTGTGTCCCCTGAGCAAACATGGTGTTAACTAGAGTTATACACACTGGTTAGACAGGATGTATGAATTGCTGATATCCTTACAATTTTTTGTCGAGCCTGCGACTTTTATCGCAGAAAGCTCGACATACGGATAGTGTTAGCTAACTTCTTAAAAGCTTTATATTTTAGAAGGTGGAAGACCTGGATGCTTCATACTTTGTATATAGATGCCTCATGGTACGAAGTTTCCGTCATTCACATGTCCAATGTCCTTGACCTCATTTTCATGGTTCAGTGACTACTTGAAAAAAAAACTTAGATTTTTTGAAATGTAAAATTCTCTTATTATAAGTAATAGGATAACTTTATTTGGTATATGCGTACCTTGCAAGGTCCTCATGCCAGTCAGACAGTTTTCATTTGACCTCGACCTCATTTCATGGATCAGTGAACAAGGTTAAGTTTTGGTGGTCAAGTCCATATCTCAGATACTATAAGCAATAGGTCTAGTATATTCGGTGTATGGAAGGACTGTAAGGTGTACATGTCCAACTGGCAGGTATCATCTGACCTTTACCTCATTTTCATGGTTCAGTAGTTATAGTTGAGTTTTTGTGTTTTGGTCTGTTTTTCTTATACGTTATGCAATAGGTCTACTATACAGTTAACTCTCGTTGTCTCGAACTCGTTTGACTCAAAATTTCGAATGAGTCGAAGTTTTCACGTGGTCCCGAACTTTATTCCATATAAAAGTATGTAATTCGACTCCTGATGAGTCGAAATTGGATGAGTCAAAATTTCGGTTGAGTCGAACTAAATTTACGGTCCCAAGGTTAACAAAAGCATTCAATATTCATTTTTTATCTCGAACTAATACACAAATGTCAAAACATGACCTCCGGGATTTAAATGGATTGAATAGTTAATCTGACAATACACGTGTAATTAAATTTCCGGTCACTGACCACTATATTGATTTATGACATGCTATTTCCATGAGTGTTTACCTAAGATTATCTTTTATAGAATTTTGATAAATAATTAGTGATACATTGTTAATGTTCATGAAAAAGTATTTAAAATGTTTACAAAACAATTAATTTGTGATTTACACTAATGAGCTTGGGTGTGTATAAAGTGAGGATCATGGCTTCCGTTGATGATCACCTAAAAACTACTCAAACGGCGTCATTAATCTTGTTATATTTTCTTTTGAAAAAAAAGAGTGAGATAAAACAAAATGAATAGTAATCAAAATTTTCTTAAATCTCTTGTATCCGAAGATAAACAATTTTGTCAGCTATAACCGACCTGAATAACGAAACTATCGATTGTAAATTACTCTCTTGGAAAAGCCATAGGTTATTTTTAATTGAAACAATTGAATAAGTAAAAATAATGTCATTATAATATTATAATAATAAAAGACTGTGACATACAAATACATCGATCTGATACTAGAATATCGATCCCCTTGCAATATTCACCCCGATTTATTTTAGCTTTACCAAGCTAAGCAAGAGTTGTGTCCCTTAGATTGTCGAACTTCCGGTGTTCGTTTGAGTCGAACTACGTGTATCTCGAAATATTTCTCTGGTCCGACTGACTTCGACATAACGAGAGTCGACTGTATTGACTGTCTTGGTGTATAGAATGATTGTACGGTGTACATGTCTACACTAGCTGGCAGGTGTCATCTTACCTTGACCTCATTTTCATGGTTCAGTGATCAAAGTTAGGTTTTTTGGGATTTTTTTTAATACTATATGCAATAGGTCAACTATATTTGGTGTATGGAAATATTTTATGCTCTATATGTCGGTCACACAGGTTTTATTTGACCTTGACCTCATTTTCACGGTTCATTGCTCAGTGTTAAGTTTTTGTGTTTTGGTCTGTTTTTCTTAAACTATAAGCAAAAGGTCATCTATATTTGTTATATGGGAGAATTGTTAGCTGTACATGTCTGCCTGGCATGGTTCATCTGACCTTGACCTCATTTTCATGGTTCATTAGTCAATGTTTAGTTTTCTTGGTTAATGTTAAGTTTATGTGACAGTTGTAATAAAGCTTTATATTTAGGACTATCAACATAATATAAATGATTAGTAAAGAAGGCGAGACATTTCTGTGTGTGCACTCTTGTTTTAATTGTTTCAGATAATTGGCCTTACAACAAGGTAATATTCCCTAACAAAATGAAAATTGATACAATAAATGCTTTCTATAAATAAAACAAATCAACAAATAACTCTTAGCTATCATACTTTGTCTTTATACTCTACACATTTAAATAGGTTATGACTAGCCTCAATGATTAACTGCATGCATGTCGTTTTGTAAATTATTCACCAAACAACTCTACAGAAGGCGAAATTGTGCAAATAGTTTAATTGTCTTTTTTAGCTCACCTGGCCCGAAAGGCCAAGTGAGCTTTTCTCATCACTTGGCGTCCCTCGTCGTTAACTCTTACAAAAATCTTCTCCTCTGAAACTACTGGGCCAAATCAAATCAAACTTGGCCACAATCATCATTGGGGTATCTAGTTTAAAAAATGTGTGACGTGACCCAGCCAACCAACCAAGATGGCCACCATGGCTAAAAATAGAACATAGGGGTAAAATGTAGATTTTGGCTTTTAACTCTGAAACCAAAGCATTTAGAAGAAATCGGTCATGATCTACCTGCCCTAAATTTTCAGACGAATCAGACAACTGCTTGTTGGATTGCTGCCCCTTAATTGGAAATTTTAAAGGAAATCTTACCGTTTTTGGTTATTATCTTGAATATTTTTATAGATAGAGATAAACTGTAAACAGCAATAATGTTCAGCAAAGTAAGATCTACAAATAAGTCAACATGATCAAAATGGTCAGTTGACCCCTTAAGGAGTTATTGCCTTTTATCATGTTTATAGTCAATTTTTAACAACTTTCATAAATTTTGTAAATTTTTGTAAATTTTTACAAAATATTTTCCTCTGTTACTAATGGGCCAAGTTCATTATAGATAGAGATAATTGTTAGTAGCAAGAATGTTCAGTAAAGTAAAACTTCAAACACATCACCATTACCAAAACACAATGTTGTCATGAATCCATCTGTGTCCTTCGTTTAATATGCATAAAGACCAAGGTGAGCGACACAGGCTCTTTAGAGCCTCTAGTTTGTATTTTTCTTCTGGATGAAGGAGTTTTAAAGGCTTTTGCAATAGTTTATTTTTTCTTTCAGTTGTGAATTTCCAACAGAGTAAAAAAGATTCCTCTTTACCCCTGGGAAAAGCTAGCAGTGCTGGCGGTGCTGTAGATCATTTCACCAACATCCTCCTGCAGGAGGAGAATAGAAAACTTAAGCAGGAAAAATCTAAATATGAAAAGAAGACTGAAAAACTTCAACACGAATTACAACGATTACAAAAAGAGAAGAAGGAAAATGAGCATCTAGAGGAGAAAGTTGCACAACTGAGGTGAATATTAAATCATAGTTTTTGTCCTACACTTTGAAATTTAGTTTCAAAATTGGAAATCTATAAAGCTTGAAATGATTGTTGCTAGTGTGCAATTTTGGGAATCAATTTTGTTTTAAAATAGATTAAAACTCAATTCTCATAACTTGGACTGATTTTGAACAGATTAAGAAGTACTATGTGTGAAAGAAACATGTTAGAATTCAATTTATGTCTTAAACAAGGGAATAAATCCCTATCCTGCTTTTCAATCTATTTGGGATTTATCTTTAGTAGCATAGGTTCTTCAAAATACACAACCAAAGTCAGAGTTGTATTTATGTTGTATTCCCTTGATTCAATATTATATTATGTTACCAATTTCAGGGATGAGGAAAAACGACTGGGTAAACAGATTGATGATCATAATAGTGCTCGAGCACCTCTAGAAAGTAAGTGTCAATATGTTTCTCAATTACAGCCTCTATGTTCTTGTAATTGAGTCCTATACATAGTTAAGGTTACATTGTGTCCTACAACGCTGCCAAAGTTATTTTTGTGAAAATATGGATAATGAAAACCTGCAAAAAACTGTTGTAAACCTTAAATTATTGTCTTTGCATAGGACACATATAATTTTATTAATTCAATTAAAATATTGTCATAATTATTTCATTCGTCATATTTATAATAAAAACTATTGGTGAAGTGCAATTGAAAATTTTAATATTTGCTTTTAAAATCACCAAATTATTCAGCAACAAAGTATAGTAATTTCTTAATCACAGAATGTGGTCATTAATCAGTGTGTGTATGTGGTGAAATATTTTTTTCTAGAATCACAAATATATGGTTTCTCAGATTTTATAATATTTCATTTCAGATGTGAACTCTTTACTGGAAAATTTCAAAACTTCTAAACTAAAGCAACCAGAACCACCTAAACCAAAGAAAAGAACCAATGAAATCGAGGAAGGTTGTAATCAGCAGTAAATCTCGGTCTGCAACAGTACACATGATAGTCCATCTGCAATAAAACACTTACAACAGTGAATGTCTGTCTCAACAGAACAATTTCAGCAGTGAATGTACACTTTCACTTACAATTTATTATATAATGTAAATAATACCTCAGGATTTTTAAGAATATACAGAAGTCTATATTATTCAGATATACTTTTCCAATGTTTGTTTTGATCATAACTTTTTCATTTATGACATTGTTCATTTATTCATATAAAATTGTTCATTTATTCATTAAATAATATTGTTCATTTATGCATTGTATAACATTGGTCATTTATTTTTTAAGCTGATGTAATATACCATTTATGTATTTATTCATGTTTTCCCATCACAGTCATGTGATTACCTCTCTCTTACTGATATTTATGTACCTATACGTTTGTTAATGACTTTATTTTTTGTACATAAGCCAATGTAGATAACAATGTATTCATATAGTCATAATGAAATGTGGTTTTCTATTTGTATGTCATAAAGTATAATATAATTGTATAGTGTTTGTTTCATTGAATGCTACAAAAAGTGGGACCTTGTTTTTTCTTTGAGCTCACCTGGCTAAAAGATTTACGGTAGTGAATTTTTCTCATCATTTGGCAATCATCAATTTTAACTTTTACAAAAATATCCTCTGAAACTACTGGGCCAAATTTAATTAAACTTGGCCGTTATTTGTTATTTGGTTATCCTGTTTAAATAATGTGTCCAATGACCTCTCCTGCCTACCAAGATGGTTGACATGGCTAATTAAAGAAGATAGGGGTAAACTGCAAGTTTTGTTTATTATTTTGAAAGCCACTATGAAAAGAGGAAAATCTACCGGCTGTCCATTTACCTAACATCATCAACATCTTCAATTGATAGGTAGAAACTTTTACCCCATTTGCATTCTGTGAGGAAATGAATGCAATTATAAAAAATATGAAATAACAGATTACAAGTTCAATACACTGGGGTCACTATATAAATGATTTTAAATGACATTTTATTTATATTATCAGAAATTGATATTAGATAATGGTTCGTACGTTTTTAACATACATCTCAGTTTACGTATCGAGTCTTTATTAACTATGACCCTACTATGAAAACAATTATAGGTAGTGTCAAGTCCGTCAATATATATGTTCCAGAAATGAATGAGAAAGCAACCTAATACCCAAACCCAAAGGACATTTAAGGGTCCACATTGTCAACTGCTACTGTTTACTTTTAAGGGTTAATCTGGTCAACTGCTAGTGCTACAGTTTTTCTGACAACTCAAGAAAACCAAAGGACTTCTAAGGGTCACATCAACTGCTACTATTTAGTTTTGATGTAACAAGAAAACCAAAGGATAGCGTTACATATTTTTTCCAAGTGTAATACTTATTCATTACAATACCGCTACATTGACAACAACACTTAAGTATAAACTGCATCTTTTATTGTCGACATGTTTTGCTGATTAGATCGTCTTCATCAGGACAAAACTTCATCAAGACAAAGTATACAAAATTAGAACCCCTGAAGTACAAAAAAGTGGCATCATGTATGTGACATCATAATTGTCCATTGCTGGCGTTGCTATGGGATACTCTATATCATTATGTAATGTTGAACAGAAAATGAATCAAACATAGTACAATGCAAATGAAGTTACTAAATTTAGAGTTAATCTATAATTTTTCGAATTGTCTTTAACTCTAAAATGGTTGTAAACTATTATAATGGTAAGTGTATAAATAAAATGTGTTTTTAAATAGAAATATAAATTTGTGTAACATGAATGTAAGTACAATGTCAGTGTACAGTTTTATAAAGTTTCTTCCTAATTTGGACAACACTTTTAGGGCACACCCCTACCACTTCGCCTGGGTTCCCTTTGGCCAGAGGTACTACTTCCAATCGTTTCGGGAATGCCAGTCGAAGTGGTAGGGGTGTGCAATAAAAGTTTTCTCTTCAACATTACATAATGATATAGAGTATCCCATAGCAACATCAACAATGGACAATTATGACGTCACATACATGATGCCACTTTTTTGTACCTGATGAAGCTGATCTAGTCGGCGAAACATGTCGACAATAAAAGATGCAGTTTTCTTAAGTGTTGTTGTCAATGTAGCCGTATTTGATTTTTTTATCTGACAATCTGGTATCCCTTTAAAGGAACTCTACCAGCACAAAACATAAGAGGCTTTGGTTCAGCAGCTCTTTATTTATTCATTATAAGTATTAGAATAACTTTATTTTGTTTATTGGGTTCCTACATTTGATCTATTATGAAAGTGTACAGAATGATTGTTATGTGTGCATGTTTGACTTACAGATGTTATCTCACCTTGATCTTAATTTTATGGTTCTAAGGACAATGTGGAGTTCTTGTGGTTTGGTCTCTTTCTCAAATACTATAGGCAATATAGCACCTATATTTTTTGTATATAATGATTGTAATGTGTACATGCAGGGTTTCATCAGACCTTGACTCATTTTCATGATTCATTGAACAATGTTTAGTTTTTGTGGTTACAGATTTTATCTCACCTTGATCTCAATTTTATGGTTCTAAGGACAATGTGGAGTTCTTGTGGTTTGGTCTTATCAGATACTATAAGCAATAGGTCAATTTTATTTGGTGTATGGAATAATTGTAAGGTGTGCAAGTCTGTCTGGCAGGACTTATATGACTTTGACCTAATTTTTAAGGTTCATGGGTCTGTTAAGATTTTATTGTTTGATATGTTTCCCTGGTATAAA
Source organism: Mytilus edulis (assembly GCF_963676685.1). Taxonomy (NCBI): domain Eukaryota; kingdom Metazoa; phylum Mollusca; class Bivalvia; order Mytilida; family Mytilidae; genus Mytilus; species Mytilus edulis. The sequence continues at coordinate 9,318,507 of NC_092344.1, forward strand.
TAGCGTTAGAACCACTATACTTGATGAAAGGAATGATTGTAAGTGTTCATGTCTGTCTGGCATGATTTCTGACCTACCTCATTTTCATAGAACATTGATAATGTTAAGTTTATGTGAAACCTGTAGTAAAATCTTTATATTATAGACTTTCAACATGAATTCAATGGTAAGTTAAACGGTTGACACATTTCAGTGTGTGCACTCATGTCTGACATTAGAAAACTACAAAGGATTCTAAAAGACATCATTGTCAACTGCAACTGTTTAGTTTTGTGACATTACAAGAAAACCCAGACTTTCTAAGGATCAATGTTATTAACAGCAACTTTTTAGTTTTGTGACATGAAAAAAAGCAAACATTTAAAGGTCAACCTTGTCAACTTTAGCTGTTTAGTTGTGACATGACATATATAGATCAACCTTGTCAAACTATTTGAGGATTGATTTCAGGGTTTTTTACCAGTCAGCCTACAGCTTATAGTAAAAATTTACTCTAAGTTGCACATTAAAATTTGTGGTTCATGTATACCCAGGAAATCAACAGAACTTTGATACCCACGAACACATGTGATATCTGTAGTAAAACCTTATCCCATAAAGATTTTCAACATAAAATTCAGTCATATTCAAGTAAACTATTGGTTTATTGATACATATTGGAGTTATAACTCTACTATATCACATAATTGTACAGAAAAGTTGACCAAGAGTTTAGCTAGACTTGTTTAACCCCGCCTGTCCAAAGTCAGGAGCCCATTATTCAGTGGTTGTCGTTAGTCGATGTGTTACATATTTGTTTTTTGTTCGTTTTTGTACATAAATTAGGCCATTAGTTTTTGTGTTTATAGCGGACTATGTGGTATAGGCTATGTTGATTGTTGAAGGCCACATGGTGACCTATAGTTGTTAATTTCTGTGTCACATGGTGACCTATAGTTGTTAATTTCTGTGTCACATGGTCTCTTGTGGAGAGTTGTCTCATTTGCAATGTTGACTGATACAAGCGGCAGATAGAGAAAGAGAAGTTCATCATACCATTTAATAGACTATTACGACTTTGTGTAAACATATGAACGAAAAAAAACACTAAAACATTTAAAATTACTTTACTATTTCATGTGAAATTAAATGAAAAATATATGGGCTCAGAATACATAATAATAAACATGAAGAGAACTACAACAGTGAATAGAGACATTTTTGCATATAACAATTTCTGAGGTTCAAATTGACAAACTATGAACAATTTCTTTGTTAAATCTGTAAAGTAATGAAGTATTAATACATCACATAATAGATCTAGAACAAATGTTATTTACATAGAGGAATTCTGGAAAATAAATTATATGCTAAATGATTGAATACAACATGTCAATATATATAGCGTTAAGCATAGTTTTGATATATTGGATCTTTCCAGGTACTAAGGCCTCATTAGAGTAGTTTGATAATTACACTATGAATCTTTTAAAAAAATCAACCAGTTGAAATACACTTGCCATTTATTAACAAATTTTTTGTTGAAAATCCCATAAAAACACAAAATAGAACAAAAACAAAAATAAGGTGGCACCATAAATGATTAAGTAGAATAGCTTTCCACAATTCTACTGAAAATATTTAGTTTTTCCTTAATGCAACCTTCATCTATGACCTTGATATAAGACTTCACACTCTCCTAACCTAGTCACCCCTGACCAAGAATGTCCCCAAAAGGGTGCCAGTATTCACAGTGTACAAGCGGACAGTGACACAAAACGGAAGTTGCTGATCTGTCCGACGGCGATCGGCTCGTTGTTTTTCAAAAAAATATAGAATATCAACACAAAGTGTCCCATAATGGATTGTTCAGCAGCTCAAGGTAAGTGAATAACTACAATGATGTATTTTTGACCATTTAAAGCTTATTTTATGCTTTTAGCATCAACCGTCTTTTTAAAATAACTCCTGATCATGAAGAGGGGTCAAAATTTTGCGATTTTTCGAGTCATAAATCTTAACAAAACTCCGAAAATTCAAACATTTTCAAGATTTTTAATCGATACATAGTTGAATAATCATATTCCGCATACACACACAAAAGTTTGGTTCATTTTTTTTTATTATATTGTCACAATTGAATCTTTTCTATTCAAAGTGTACTGTCCGCCTCGTTGCCACCGTATGTTTTCATACTGTCCGATTCGTTGGTCATATTCATGATCGATATCTTAAGCAAAAGTAAGATTGAAACATGCAATTTATCCACATTTAAACTTTATTCAACACAGATACTGTCTATGATTATATATGGAAAATATTTATAGATTATATATTCAGCTTGGATCTCGTGTCAATTAAAGGGGGACATTGGTCACTCTTCCAGAACCTTTACTCATGTCTGCTGCTCGTATTCATCGTTTGCGGACCTTGTTGTTAGATTCTAACTAGGGTTCCCAACCCCGGACCCCCGACCGCCTGGATCCGCAACTGCCTAAGCGATTACAAATACATGTATTAAGTAACGTGAATGTATTCATATTAATTTATTTAATCGATGATTTGTACATATAAGAATTGAATAATAACTCATACAGAATAAATGCAAGTTATGATAAAAAATTTAACAAGAAAGGCTTCACCGCATACTTCATGTTAAATGTGTGTATATAAGTATTCTTACCTCTACTAAGGCAATAGGAAAACAAACTCATGGACCATTCAAGTACACCGTAACTTTTCAATTGATTCTTTTTGACTTGAATTCCAAGCCATGAGATTTGTTTGATTATTGGTGAAATAAGACGCAAACTGGGTGTAAGAAACTATTGTTTTGATTTTCTGTGTCAAACGTTTATAAATATAAAAAAGAAGATTTGGTGTAATTGCCAATGAGACAACTCTAAACAAGAGAACAAATTAAATGACACAGAAATGAACAACTATAGGTCACCGTACGGCCTTCAACAATGAGCAAAGCCCATACCGCATAGTCAGCTATAAAAGGCCTAGAAATAACTTTTGTTGCATGGTTGTATTTTTCATGAAAAGTTATTACCCCTATTTATGTTTTTGAGTGATAAAAATAACAATGTTCCACATGAATGTATGAATAAATATACCATAAAAATCACCTACGTGCCCCATTTTCCTAAAACAAACTAGAGAAACGTATATTAAATTTTCATGTGCATGCATTAACAATGCTTTTTATATGTAATAATCAGTAACATTTTATAAATGTTGATATTTCCTAGGAAATCGGTCATGAATGTGGATAAATTGCATGTTTCAATCTTACTCTTGCTTAAGATATCGATCATGAATATGACCAACGAATCGGACAGTATGAAAACATACGGTGGCAACGAGGCGGACAGTACACTTTGAATAGAAAAGATTCAATTGTGACAATATAATAAAAAAAAATGAACCAAACTTTTGTGTGTGTATGCGGAATATGATTATTCAACTATGTATCGATTAAAAATCTTGAAAATGTTTGAATTTTCGGAGTTTTGTTAAGATTTATGACTCGAAAAATCGCAAAATTTTGACCCCTCTTCATGATCAGGAGTTATTTTAAAAAGACGGTTGATGCTAAAAGCATAAAATAAGCTTTAAATGGTCAAAAATACATCATTGTAGTTATTCACTTACCTTGAGCTGCTGAACAATCCATTATGGGACACTTTGTGTTGATATTCTATATTTTTTTGAAAAACAACGAGCCGATCGCCGTCGGACAGATCAGCAACTTCCGTTTTGTGTCACTGTCCGCTTGTACACTGTGATATTGGATGATGTCTGATGAAGATTGGCTGCAGTATTGAGATTCTACAATGCCTAAAACCTTAAATTAAAATTATGCTCTGGCCCTACCCTTTACCTTAATTAAGATTCAAACACTCACAATTGCAAAATAATTAACTTTGATGTTTGATGAAATTGGACCCTCTGAATATAATGTGTCTAAATTACATAAAGAATGGTGAACCAAAATAAAATGTAGTTACTGATTATCTTTTTTTCCCAGGTGAAAATATTTCATTCACATTCAAGAAAAAAAAAAAAAGGACAAATGTCAACACACTGATAGACAATGACAATGCTTATACTGTTAACATTATGACCAAAACAAATCTTAAACAACCTTTTGATTTCTAATGTAACTAAAGTACAAGATGATAGCAATGATAGGTAACTGGACAGGTATTAACTGCATGGTCTTCAATGAGGAAAATTCTTTTTTTTATAGAAAAATCTGGTTGATTATATAGGGAATCACTGAAGCATGACATTTGCAGGCCTCCAATTAGGCAAACAGTGGGCCCCCACTTATGAAAATTTCTGAATCCGCCACATCCTGATGACTGAGGTTGCAGGAGATCCCACAAGTTACACATTGTTTGATGTGTATTGTGATGATCGCAACACATCTATCAATGCGACCAAGACCTAAGATACATGTCAAATACAAGATTTAACAAAATGATACTTGTCAGATAGTGATAAGCAGTATAAAATAGTGGTCCATAGATAAATGAATTACAAATAATCTTAAATGGAGTGAACATGCTAAACAAATCAAAAGTCAGATATTTTATGTTTTATACATAAATTTCAGTAAGTAACGGTAAAACACTGTTTAATACACACCCTTATTAATCCCCAAAATGCAAGAATATATTTCTAAGAATGAAGACCTAATTGCTAGTGAACTACTTAAACCACATAGCCACCCAGTCCTCCACAGTTTTTTGATAATGTAAATTAATCTTTCATAATAATAAATATTCAGGGATAAAAAAAAATATCCTTGAATGGCAATGATGCCAGAATTTTACAGAAAAATGTAGCATTTTGCCATCCTTGACACCTCAATAGCATACCCACATATTATCTTGTAAACAAGTATTTAATGAATTCTTATTCAGAACAAAAGTCTTTAAAGATATAACATTTCTGTTTCTACTCTACTAAATCACAGAAAAATATTTTTTCCACATTTGTGATAAAACAAACAAATAAATATCACATAATAAAGTAAATTTTTAAAACAATAATATTTTGTGAAAGTTGTACACAGTGCCTTAAATATAAATTAAAAAGAAAATATCTATAAACAAAGATGGTTATAATTTCAATTATATATCAAATTCTTTTGTTCTACCTTAGTTAACGTTTACTTCTATTATATATAAATAGTATGTTACGTAGAACAACATTAAAGATGTAATAACAGTGAGAACTTCTATTTTTTGTATCAACATTTTCATGAAGCTTTTTTCACTGCATAACTAAGAAATTATACATATTCATTTGCCTGCTGACAAAGAAATCAAACATATTTATTACATTGACAAGATTAGGACTGTTTTAGTTGAACATATGAACCAAGGTCAGAAATCGTTATCCAAATCTTATGAAGTCCTGATATAATTTCGTTGTTTTTCAAATGAAATAGCCAACTAAAATTCTGTTGAAAAAAGTTGTTTGTGAAAAAATACTCTTTTGACTCTTTTGAGTATTCTTTTAACTGGGATGAAATATGAATCAAATAATAAACGCAACAGCAACAACCAATCAACATCTACAATTAACCCAATATATTACATATTACCCTGATAATTAAATGCTTCCATTTCAGGAAGGGGTTGATGGTTTTTAGCCAATTTCACGATCCAGCAAAATGCAAGAAAATATCCACTACAAGGAGAGTTTGTATTATGAAACATTACTGGCATGAAGACCAACGTATGGTTTGTTGAGCCATTAAAATCATTCACGGAAAATGATGCATTGAAATGGTAAAAAAAAAGCCAGCAAAAATACAATAGAACATGGTTATGTACTGAAGAAAAACAAATATAAAAGTATAACAATGTAACAAAAAGTTTAAAAAGCACTGAAATAAAAGTTTGATAAAATCAAGTTAATGAAAACATTTAAATGTTGCTATTGATATTAAATAATTCCCTCAAATATATTCTCACATTAGAATATAACATAATTATAACAACAACAACAAAAAACTTGTACTAGTTGATGTAGACATGCTATATAACTCTGAAAATAATTTTTAATTCTGAGAGTTCTGCCTACAAATAACAATCAATTATGAAGGGGCTTTTCCACAAAAAAACCCCTAATTGTTATTACTCCACACAATTTCACAAACCTTAGTGGGAATCATTTCATTACTTCATTTTTTGGATTCAATAAAATAATAGGTCTAATTCTGATTAGTGGCATCTGAAGCATCACATTAATGTGGACTTCAATTGAGCAAAAACATATGTAATGAAATAAAATTACAACCATACAATATATTTCTATTTAGTTGGGTAGAGAACTTTTTAAAGAGTAAACCTCTTCTGTTACTCAAACAAGTTTACAAATTCACCACAATATAGTCAGTGTTTGGTAAAAATGGTTAAGTTGGTACCTAACACTACAGGGAGATAACTCTGTAAAATCAGCTAATTGTTTTAATTACGTTGTGATATTAAGCTTCTCAATGATCAAAATTAGTGTCTGTCAAACTGCTATATAACCAGTGTAATTTTTCTGATAAAATAGTTGGTTCAATGTTTTTCAAATTTTTATATTTTTGTCATAGGGTCAAAGTAAATACTTTGTCAAAATTTTATGAAAATTAAACGAGCCAAATTAATTTTAGTGAAAGTTAAGTGAAAAAAACAAACTAACAGGCTATTCTTAAAAGAAAAAAATCCTGATTTAAACATTGAATAAAATTACAAAATGATCATTGAATTTTTGAGTTGACCAATCATCATAACCATACAATAGTATCATAAATGCTAATGAAAATCAGTGTTCTAGGTGATGTTTACATTGGAAAGTCTGTGAACTGTGGATATCTGAATAAATTTGAAAGTCTGTGAACTGTGGATATCTGAATAAATTTGAAATTCAGTATTCTGTGGTATGCATAAGTAAATTTGAAAATCTGTGTTTCTTTGGTACAAGTATAGATAAACAAATGTGAAAATCAGTGTTCTATAGTATGTATTGATAACTAGTCTGGTATCAGGCTCTTTAAAATAATGTATGGTTGTAATGGACATTTTTTATGTTTACAAATAACAACTGAATTAAAATCAAGTTCATTTCAACATATAACAAATATAGTTCTATTGTATTAATTTAGGGAAATAGCCTTAGCTTATAAATCCAAAATATATCTATGTATATGTTTCCTCTATACAGAATGATAAACTCTACACAAAACCTTCACAATTCATATTTTCAATTTAATACTAAATAACAGAAATATTTTCTCAGATCTAAAACTTTGTCTATATTGAATATAATCAATATTTTTCCATTAATAATGGATCAACTGTTAAACTTCAGAAACAGATTCTAACAACACATATATAACCATTATCATATATATACATTAAATAGTTCAACCTGCCAAATGTTGCATAACATAAATATCAGATTGTCAAAAATCACAAATCTGTTTAATCACTAAAATCGGTTTACTATGACTAGAGGATAAATGTCTATGCTGAATTTGTCTAACTTTATTTAGGAAATTTCTAAGGCAATATTCATTTCCTTTGACAAAAAGAATATTGCCTTTTTACTTGAAGTTTTCTAAATATATCATGGGGATTTCCATGAATATCTGACTATAGGAGACATTTTTGTTGTTGTGTATATTTTTAAGTTAATTGCATTGTCTAAGGAAATTTCCATGACGAGACGATAAAAGTCTTTAATGTTTGAAGTATCCTTAATTAGCCATGGGGATTTCCATGACTAGAGGATGAGAGTCATTTCTGTACTAGAGTTTCCTAAATTAGTTAAGGGGATTTCCATTCCTACAATATCATCTTTGAGACTACGAAGACTGACTAAGATATGGATGATACTAATGTCCTTCCAGATGAGTCATAAGTCGGGGAATCTTTTTGGATCTTCTCGGTAGTGGAAAGGAATGGTAAATAAGTTAGGATTTAAGTTCTCTCGCCATGAGAAGTGCTGGAACGTTACAGTAGCTGTCACTGTAGGAAACACGGGGATTTCTACAATATACATAAACTAAATATAATATTTTGTGTTATGTATTAGAAATATATAATTATTAGAACTACCCTTGTTTAAAAAGTTATAATATTTCAAAACACATTAAACAAGGATTTTGTGTCTTGTCTTAAAACCCATTTTTGTTATTGCAATTCTCTGGTGACTACTTTCAGTATTTGGTTTTTGAGAACAATAATTAAAAATAAACTTTCAGAACATATTCTGTCCTGTTCATAAAAAGAAATTATCAAACTGTTTAACCCATTCACCATACCCAAATTACATAAGATTTGTTTTTCAAATAAAATCATTTAAAGTAAAGATTGAACCTTTAAAAACTGCTTTCAAATATCTCCACCCTAGGAGAATTTTTGTATGTGTCTATCTTCATCAATATAAACTTATCCCCCCCCCCCTTTTTGACATTAATCTCAACTTAAAAGAAAACTTCTGTTTTGGGAATCTACCTTTTTAAATAAATATCTTATATGTATATATGTCTTATCTTACCAATTTGTACTGGGAATCCATCTGGTAATTTTGATGTCATAAAGTCTCGTAACTTTTGGAACTGTTTAAAAGGAGCAACAACTTCCAAGACATCTAATAAGCTGCAATATTAAAACAAGCTATTATATATATATATCCAGTACTGCACTTTAGTTATATTATCACAACATTACTTCTATTATTGACGTGCATCTGATGTGAACAAAATAATTTAAAAATGAATAACTGATTGGAATGGTAGCACTTTAACACAATTTCCAAAGATTTTCTGATTATCTGAATAACTGTGTAATTTTTTCTTTCAACAATACAATTTGCTCAAAGCCTAATTAGTTTTCTATTTATTGTAGGGTAGAGGTGTCAGTTATTCACTGTCTTATTCATACGATATATGGATTGATGAAATAACAGATAAATATGTAAAATAGAATATTGAAGTTCTGAATATACAAATTTTTACAGGAAATAAACATGGATATTTGAAGATTATTTTTACCATATAAATACTAGTCATGTCATGCATGTGTTACTATTTTATTAAAATTTTAAAACTTTATTTTGTTGTAGATTATGACGACAATGTATGCTTTGATATTGCAAGACACAATACATAATCTATAAGCACTTACGCATGAACGTTCATTGGAAAATTCTTGCTCTATAAGAAAAAAATAAATATATTTAAAAAATATTAGAAGACTTCAAAAGATTTATGGTAACAAACCTTCAACAAACACATTTTTTATCTTTGATCTTTATAAAAATTGTGATGTCAGACATAAGACACCAGGACACAACTGATTAGCATCAAACTACTTTTTCTACAAGATTTTAGTACATATATAACAATAATAAACATATGGGTGTGTGGTGGTAAACTCAACATCAATTCAATGTATTTCATCTGCTGCAACAAATGGGAACTGCATATCTACAAAGCATTGTCCAAAAATTGTTTTGTATTGCTTTTACACCTTACTTACTCTGCCTTTCTTATTTATTCAGACAAAGTGTTAAATAATCATATAATTTTCTGTAAGAAGTAGTGAACACCTACTCATCATTATAAGTTATCTGTTTATAGTGTTGTTAGATTGCTGTCTCACCAATGTTAATCCAATTACTCTGTATAAATTTTGATTTTCTGTAATGACAATTCTAATACTATGTAAGACTCACCACAGCCACTGTAGCTTTGAAAGACTTTGGGCTTTCTTTAGATATATACTGTCTTCCTAGACAGACATGTTTTCCTGGTTGTGCTGATATATAATCATTCCATGATATACTAGGTTTGGTTGGAGGTTCTAGTGATGGCCTCCTGTCAAACTATAAGTAAATAAACAAATAAAGACATTATAACATAGGTGTGCTACTTAAATACATTTATCGCACCACAGGTAAATTATCACGTTTTGATTGGTTTAAAGCCGTCACGTGGTGACCCCTATGGATGTGTAGGGGGGTAGTAAATTTCATAGGGGGTTGATGACTTCAGGTCTACTGTTAATAGTAACGTCATCTAATAAATTAGTTTCATTGTTTATTTTTCAACAAAACACAGCAGAAAAAGTTCAGCTTGCGATAAATTAGTTATGCATTAACTACTGACCCCTATGGACCATAGAGGGTCTTACCTCCTATGGATTTAACTAATCCTCTATTGATCCGTAGGGGGTCAGAAGGGAACCATATAATTTATATTATTAACAAGATTATTAAACAATTGACTGAAATGTGAGATAAATTATTGTGATTTAGCAAGTAATATATACATGTACATGCTAATTTATGTCAAGATACTTGTATTTTTGTGAAACCTATCCTGTTGTAATTTTCACAATAATAAAAAAAAAACATTGCAAAATTTTCTGAGTTTTCTAAAAAGTTTGTCAGATGAAGATCCTTAAAACTTATTTTCTTGAATCTTTAGATACACTAACTAATCTGTATTCACAATTTTTGTAAGATATCAATAAATCAGTTCCAATATTCACTCTTACTGGTTTTTTTTTGTATTAAAAAACTGTTCAGCACATGTAAAACTTAAAGCCCATACACAGAGAAATAAGTGTATTTATTGACTGTTTAATATTTCAAATTATTTTTTTTATATTTAATACATCCCTTGTAGATGTCTGCTTACCTCACAGTTGTCCCAGGTTCCTTTACTTAGACTCTCCATGATTGCTTTGTTTTTCTGAATATCTTCTGGGGTTAAATGTTCTCTCCTAAAGGTAACAAGAAAAGTCACAAATACAACCAATAAAATTTGACATATTATTTGATTTCCTTATTAAACATTTTACAACACAATAATTAAGTGATGGATTCCTATTATTAAATCATTTGCCAAAAAGTTAAATCTTTATTTTTGGTACTCAAGCGTAGAAAAATTGTTATGCTATTACTAAACAAGAGGCTCTCAAGAGCCTGAATCGCTCACCTGGTAAACAATGCCTTTGGCCATGTTTTTTGAAGAAATAGAAAATAAAACATAAACTTTATTTTATACACCCTACTGATCATTCAGTTGAAGTTTGGTTGAATTTGGTTGAGTAGTTTTAGAGGAGAAGATTTTTTAAAGTTAGCAAATATGATGAACAAATTGTGAAAAAATTGTCATTAAAGGACAATAACCCCTTAAGGGGTCAATTGACAATTTTGGTCATATTTAACTTATTTGTAGATCTTACTTTGCTGATCATTTTTGCTGTTTACAGTTTATCTTTATCTATAATAATATTCAAGATAATGACCAAAAACTGCAAAATTTCCTTAAAATTACCAATTAAGTGGCAGCAACCCAACAATGGTTTGTTTGATTCGTCTGAAAATTTCTGGGCTGATAGATCTTGACCTAATGAACATTTTACCCCATGTCAGATTTGCTCTAAATGCTTCCGTTTTTGAGATATAAGCCAAAAACTGCATTTGACCCCTATGTTCTATTTTAAGAAACGGCGGCCATGTTTTTTGACGGATCAAAAATCGAAGCACACACTTTGTGCAGGATAATCTAAGGAACAATCATTTTATGTTTCATTCAAATCCATTCAGTAGTTTCAGAGGAGAAGATGTTTGAAAAATTGTTAACGACGACAGACGACGACGACGACGGACGCCAAGTGATGAGAAAAGCTCACCTGGCCTAAAAGGCCAGGTGAGCTAATAAAAACTCAAGAGATGAAACATATACTTTTTTAATATTTCAGGTATATAGATTGTTTGCAGATATCTCAAGGCCTGAGGTAGGATAACATAAGGATACATTTTACAAAAATGACCCCATACCTTTTCTTTGATTCTAAATTAAGTCCATGAACATTGAAAAAATCAGCTTCAAATTCACCAACCATTTCCTACAACATAAAAACATCATAAAACTTATACAGTCAAATTTTCATATAAATGTATGTTAACTCCTTGAAAGAATTCAAGGGAGACTACCTCAAACTTTGTGTAAAATTTAATTTTAAGATAAAGCTTTTTCCTGCAGTGTGTATTTTACTGGACAATTGTAAAATTAAAAAAAATAAAATGATAAATTAGCTGATCTTTGGAATTTTTTTCATTGAACTTTGAAAAGACACATGCCTAGCAGATTGAATTCAATGATGGTGTATTCCATGCCACACCCCTTATCAAATAAAAAAGATATACATTTGAATTGTTTATTTTATTTGCACGTCTTTACTGGTTCCAAACTTTTGTCAATGTTTACTGATTTTATAAATGAACAATTGATATGTGGAATATCAAAACAGAATGCAAAAAAAATATTTGACCATATGTCATTACAAATATTTCTTTTTCACACAAGAGTTTCCTTACTGTTTTGTCTTCCCTGAAAAGCCATCCGCTTTGAGAACGAGAGAATGAGATATTTTTAGTGGACATCTGAGCTGCCATTATATCACTACTCATCAATATATCTACTTCATCTTCAACCTCCTGTTCTGTTTCCTAAAATATATTTATAACCATGATAACAAAATTAAAATTAATATAGGTACTTACTTCTATGTCAAATGAACCTGAACTGTAATTCAATATTCTAAACAAGAAGCATGCTTTCTACTAAAAATCTCACCTGATTTTTTATAGTAAAGTGTAACCTTCCTAATCTGACACCTGAGTATTCCAACATCCTGCTTTAACCAACACTTTATCCTGGTCCCATAATATGCCTATCCTTGCAGTAAAAAAACTTAGTATTCTGACACCCTGCTAAATAAAACATTTTTTTTCTGGTCCCCCTGTTTTACATTGTATTTACTGAAATGAATGCCTCCCAAAAAACAACAGGTTTCAAACTCTATCACCATGACATCACTATCTGCACAGTTTATATACCAATATCAGTCAACACAAATTTCTAATGTACTTTTTTTTTATTGCAGAAGATATAACAAGATGATTCAGTCTTCACTATTAATGACAAGTCCTACGGGCAAGTCATGTAAAACTTATTTCATGAGGATTGTACAAATTTTCACAAAATCAGTAGACACCACACTTTTCATATACACTAAATTACACACACATCTACACTATCTTACACATTATTACACCCAAAATCTACACTATATAACACAAAATTACACACAAATCTACACTATATAACACAATATTTACCTCATATTTAATTCTTTGATAAACTTTAGTTTTGTTATCCATGACTGTGAGACATTTCTCTGGAGGCATATCACCATTGAATACAAAAGTTATGTCCCCTCTTTCCCAATGCATACCATTAAAATCTACTAATGTAGTATCTAATCTGAAATGAATATATATACCACTGTTACAGTACAACACTAAAAATAAAATAAAATTAACATTTTATGTTTTCACCATAAGTAGAAAGCTGACTAATACTTTATTTATCTAATGTTATATCTAAATGTATTCATAACTTTGAATATTTGATATAATTGCAGATGTTTAATTTATTCACAATTAATTTACTAGTTCTGTGTGTGATAATGCTTCAAGTATAATCAATAGCATGCAGAGGAAGAACAGAAATTTAATACAGTTAAATATGTACAATGAAAATCAACAAAGGCAAAGCCCTTTACAATGTAAGCATATCAGTATTTATAACACAAAAATGCCACTTGTTTAAAGAGGTCAACGGGCATAAACAATAGACAGATGTCTAAACAATATCTCAATTGCCCTGAATCTTTCAAAATTAAGTTAGAGAATGGAAACAGAAAATTCAGCAATTTTTCCATTTGCAAAGGGGCATAACACTAGAAATGTAAAAGTGACTCTACCAAAATTCAAACTTGACTTGTGTTTTGTGGTAATAAGCATTGTGAATATGTTTCTTAACATTTGGTTGAGGAAATCTAAAGTTAGAGAGTGGAAACCAATTTTGGGAGGTACAGACATACAAGGATAAAACTTAATGCCCCCTCCACTACAGCAGGGGCATAAAAATAAGTCAATTTGCCCCTTCAAAGTAAGAATTCTTCTCTAGTCATTAAGTTTCTTAATGGTCTATATTATTTAGACATCAGATGTAGGTCCACTCTATTAAATTAAGATTCTAGATGATTACAGCTTGCATTTTATGGGTATTGTATGTATAGAAAATATAATGTTAGATTGTTGTTTCATTGATATTAACCTAATCATACCAAGGAGTGAATCAATATTAGGGATTCATATATTTAATTGTATGAACAGTGAATTGTCCTAAAACTATAAAATAGTAAGTTTGCATTACCTTAAACAGGCTCCAGATTTATGAATTTTACATACATCAGATGGTAATATTCTGGATACAAGTGGCACTACAAAAAAACAGCATCACATTACAAATACAAAGCATGTTCACTTGACACCTGGAATTAGTAAATAAAAACCCTATTATAACTTCAGACAAAACAAAATAAAGAGCTGAACATGAAGTATACTAATCTGATTATTAGACATTGACAAAATATGTATGCTTAGTTGGAACATAGAAGTATTATATTGACAGGAACTCCAACGAAAAATTAGCACATTCCCATTCCACTGATTTCTTTAAGAAAATAAAAGGTTCCGACTCAGTTTGTCAAGTACGTGATAACTCCTTTGTGGGGTATCTGTGATGCCGCCTTCGCCTGTTCTTTAAACTGAAGCTGGTCTTATCACGTGATTTGATATCGATTGTCTTATCTACCTACCAATGTAAATAAACACAGAAACTCCGTGGTTATTTTTGAATTGCCACATGAATAACAACACCTGTTTCCGTTCAATAAATGAAGAACAACGCTGAAAAGATCGAAAAAAATTGGTCAATATTTAACAGAATGACATAAGAAAATTAACTGCATTCGGAAAGAGGGCAAGCTTATTTTTAGTTTTGTTGAGTATGTTTTAATCATTGGAACTTGGAAATTGGGAAATATCCGATTATGAAAATTACATTATTCTGAAGTAGAGTGTTTGCAGAAAATAACGTGATGCGCTTGTAGTGTGCCAGATGGTGCCAGATAACTCAAATTTAAGTTAAAGATTGTAAACTTTTATCAAGTGTTACACAAATATTTATGTTTTTTTCTATCGTAAAATCATATTGACGTATTTATCAAATATGTTTTAAAGACTAAAAGAGGTTAATAATTACACGCATGTGAAGACTTCTACATAGCAATATCAAGTTACAAGACATGCAGATGAATTGTTACACCTTTTATGATAATTCCAAAGTTGTAAACAATTAACCTTAAACATTCAACCTAGTCCGAGCTTACTCAATCTGACGTCTGACAGATTTATTTTTAGGGATGGCTTTTAATATTTCTGGATGCATTTAAAGAACGATCACCATGATGGGCCCTAAGCAGTTTAATTTTTTTTTTATCATGGAAACCAATTTAGAATTTATTTATGTGTTCAAAAGCTTAACAGTTCTGAAACATCTTACACTGTATGCTAAGCAATTTATGTTTCCGTTTCTTGTTATATTGCATGAAATATTTGCCATTGGACTTTCTGTAAACAATAAATCCAAATATTTGATATTTTTTTCGGATCAAAGCTCTTTAACCCTGTCCCCCCCCCGGCCAACTTTTGGATTAAATTTTTGTTGGAAATTCTTTCATTAAACACTTTATTAAAATATTTGTCAAAGTTAGCAGTAAAACCTGACAATAATTACTGATAAAAACTTTTCCGTTTACTTTACATGAGAATTTTATGATTTTCAAGCCTAACATGTATATAACAGTTAAGCGTGTCTAGCCAACGGTTCTCTCATGAATAAAAATCTGACTATTTTAAAATTGATTGCAACTTAAACTGAAATGTTTATGGCTTGTGAGTATTTTTACTCTTCAGTTTTTTGTTTTTGTTTTTTTATTTGGTGAAAACAGTCGAGGGGATTTCGTTTCTTTTCTTTTTATTTGTTTTTAAGCAGCAAAACCCGTAAAAACTGACATATTTGTCATTCACATGGTCGGTAAATTCATTTCCTTGACAATTAAGTACACATCCAGTTATTTCGGTATGTTCCGTAATTACGATCATTCACGAGGTTCTAAAAATTTGATCGGAACATAAGAAATGTCGAGTTAATTAACAGATACTTAACGATTTTGCGGCATCACACTATAAACTTTTGAAGTCTGCTTGTTGGAGTTCCTGTCAATATAATACTTCCATGGTTGGAACAATAAATATTCAACAGTAATTTCCCATCAGATCTGAAAATGTTATACTATTTCTGATATAAATTGAGATATGCTTTTTAAATATTTGTGAATCAAAATAAGTATTACAGTAGTTCTTTATATTTTTGTGCCCAAATATTAGTTTGATTATAAGGCTTCTCAACTTTTTAACCTTGACTGACTTGAGTGAAAGTGTAATACATAAATTTGTTTGAAATTGTTTCTTTAATCTCAATAGCTTATAGCCTGAACTATATAAGCTGTGAAATAAATTACCCCAACTATGAAAGTCCCATTTGAGTTCTAGGTAAAAGTCTCCTATATCTTTCAGAGCCTGTATAAGTTGAGGTCTTCTTTCTTCAAGAGATTCCTTTGATTGCTGCTTCAGTTTTCTTAACAAACTGACAACTGTAAAACATCATATATATTCAATTATTTCAAAGTAATGAGATATATATGTAAAATTTCATTTTGTAAAGTGTATGATTCAGAAATTAATGTAATATTAATATCTAATTATTTTGAATTGCATGACTATATATGTGTATATTGAAGATTTGCAATAATAATATATCCACATATAAAGTTCATAACTTATATTAATTAAGTATACAGTTATTAGGTTAAATGTTTTAGTACAGCTTTTCTCATATCAAAAATATAAATGCATATATTTAAAAAAAAGAAAAAAAAAAAAAAAGAAGAAAAAAGAAAGAAGAAAAAAGAAGGAAAAAAAAATTCTTCTTAGACAGCTTAACTAACTAAAAACCTTGATTTGCATGTCTTGATCATGCTGGAAGGAGCATGTTTTTCTAGTTCATTAATAATGACTTTTGGATAACTATAAAAGCAATTAATAGCAATCATAAATCTTCTATTTCTATGAATGTAGCAGTGTTCTCCCCATAAATTTTGGATAGCATCACATTTAGCGTAAAAAAAAATAACTGTATTTTTTTTTAAAATGTCATTTTTCGCGTCGCGTTGATGCTCTATTTCCTTTATATGTTTTAGTTTATATTGTTCAATTCATAACTGTAACTATAACCACAAAAAACAGTTGTTTCAGTTTATGTTTTCTTTATTTATTTATAGTTACAGAATTATTTTTTTCCTTTTGTGCCAAACAAAAATAAATATGTGGTTTCAGTTACCCAACAATAAGTCAAACGAATGAATGGTTCATTATAGTGCAACCTGTATATATACAAAACTCAATATCTAGTACACAAAATTAATTATTTTTTTTATTATATTAAGTAAAGATAAAGTAGCAAAAGTAGCAAAAAAAATCAATTTAAAAACTTTTTTTTATCATGTTTATGAAATTCATTGTTTTATGGCACTCAATGAATTAGTTCCAGTTGTTTCTTATTTTTACATTAAAATGATATGCATTTTTAACAAAGTTATCTAACAAATAGTCTGTTAAAGCATAGTATTCTCTCTTGGTATAATTTTTCTGTCTACTGTCCATCTGTTGTCATTATCGTGAAAATGCGGATTTTTGTCATATCTGGTCCGGTTCCTATCCGTAGTTTACATAAAAATGTGCAATGGCGGCCGTAGATAAATTTACGAAAATGAGTCCGAGAATAAACATTGTGTGACAAGAGATTGTGAATGAATAAGACGCTTTTAATGCATTAAATGGATTAAACATAAACTTAAGCCAATTATGATAACTTTTTAAAGAAGTATTAAACTTATTTTAGCTCTAAACCAAAATTCTCGGTCTCGTATTACTGGAAGAGAAAAAAAGTAATTTTTGGAGAGTTTCACAAATAAACGATCTTTTAAAATAATAAAAAAATCGTTTCAATCTTTGAAATTTCGTAATAAAAAACATAGATTTCGAATTGTTTTGTGATTGCATTTTTCCATGTCGAAATTGGTGATTGCAGACACGTGGTATTAGTCATGTCACAAGTGTCAGCTTGGGATATTCGCATCCAAACAGTTATCACCCTGAGGGCAATTAACACCTAGCTATTTAATCTCTTAATTGCCTTTAGTGTCCGACTTAAAGGGATTACAATTAAAGGTGATATAATTTTTATGATCATAATCGATAATAGATGAAAGTTCAAAATTGAGGACAAGTAAAATAGCATCTTCAAAATAATTATAGCGTCGCGGGAATTATTATAGCATCACGGTGAAAAAATATAGCGTCGCGGTACCGCGACGTTAAAACGGCCTGGGGAGAACACTGTGTATTCACTAGAAGATTGTTGTCTTTTATTATTTGCTTCGATCTCCTTATCGCACCGTTAATAA
Organism: Mytilus edulis; assembly: GCF_963676685.1. Lineage (NCBI taxonomy): Eukaryota > Metazoa > Mollusca > Bivalvia > Mytilida > Mytilidae > Mytilus > Mytilus edulis. The sequence goes on from NC_092344.1 coordinate 9,337,013, forward strand.
TTGTTTGTAAGTTATAAACTCATCTTGTGCAAGACATAGTTTGTGTAATTAATCAATACTCCAAATTCTTACTTGTTTGTCTGTCCCCGTAACTTATGGCTTCAGCTAATGGAGTCCACCCTTGTACATTCTTGACACGTACAGGTGCCCCATGGGCCAGCAGTAGATGTATGCATTCTACAACAAATTTTTTCATATTAATGTAAAGTGGTTATACAAGCAAAATAAAACTTAACAATACATTGCTCTTTCATCTTTTTTTATTCTTTTCTCTGCAATGTCCCCCCTATTAGTTTATTTCCATTTCAGTTCATTGTTGTGAATACTAATCAGCTATAAATGTATACTACTTCAATACTGACCTATCAAGCAATACAAATCTCTAAAAGGACTTTCATAAACTCTGGCAAATATAGGTTCTGGGTTTCTAAGCCAAAAAAGAGATATATACTTTCTATATAATGATAAGTGAAACCTAAAAATGCAATAAAAGGATCAGCAAAATTGGTGTTCTCCATTGTACATGGTGTACTGACACACCAGACTATTAAGAAACTACAGTTTCCATAAAAAGTAAACAATTCAATGATCTGTAAATTTTATGCTTGATTGTTGACTGCATAGATGTGATGGTAAATGCAAATTTTAATTAATATTAATTATATTATTATGCATACCTTTATGTCCTAAAATCACTGCAAGATGTAATGGTGTGTTTCCTGCAAAAAATAAAACATATATGAAAATGGTGTAAAGGTATATATGCCCTGAGACCATTTGGATCACCTTAAAAGTTAATCATAAATTCATGTAGTTACTTTTTAAAATTTTGCTTCATCCCTTAAAACAGTCAAAAAGAAGTGTACATGTTGCAGTTAAATTTACATAATTACTAGGCTAAGTACAAGTAATATTGTAGGTAGGTAGGGATTTTTTCTTTTCTTCAAAACTGTGATTGATAAATTCACTTTTTCTTTGTATTATTCTTGAAGTTTATCTTAACTATTTTTTAAAGAATGACTGGTAACACGTAGTGGTACAATTTATCTCCTAGATCTGACAAACCTGTACCTGGCCAGACCACTGTTGTGTTTTTGTTATATGTGTTTCTTTTTATCCATTTGATGAGTTGACTATTAAGCCTTTTTCAATTGATTTCTATAATTCGTTCTTATGTCATATGTTACCACTGTCCCAGAATAGGGGCAGAGTTGAGATCCCCCATACATGGTTAACCCAGAAACATTCTGTATGTGCACCTGTCCCAAGTCAGGAGCCTGTAATTGAGTGGCTGTCGTTTGTTGATCATGTTGATGTGTTACATTTTTCTTTTTTTGTACATAAACTAGGCCGTTAGTTTTCTCATTTGAATAGTTTTACAGTTTGTCATTTCAGGGCCTTTTATAGCTGACTATGCGATATGGGTGTTGCTCACTGTTGAAGGCCGTACAGTGACCTATTGTTGTTATTTTCTGTGTCATTTGGTCTCTTGTGTAGACACATGAAAGAGTTGTCTCAGACATTGGCAATCATACCACATCTTCTTTTTATATGTGAAACTAAAATGGTTTAAAGGCCTAGCACCCATACATATATATAGAAGGAAAATGCATTTTGTGTTTCAGAAATTTAAACACTTTCCTGGATTTTAACAGTTTAAGGATAGTACTATTAGTAGTTAAGTACCACGAGTACAGTACCCATTTATGAGGATCCTCTCCAACCTGTCTAAGCATTATAAAATAAAGAGAACAATGAACTGTCACATAGAAATCAGTTTATTTTCAATAGGCTTGGTACAAGGATAATATAATTATTTTTTGACAAAGTATTGCAATGTACAGTACGCCCAGAGAGTATGTAATCGCGAACTCTAATCACCGATTTCCGAGTGTAGCGGTGTGACAACGCGAATCACGGATTATACTTCCAATTTCCTCCAAAGATTCTCTCCCAACTCCGCGTGGCTGTTTATTGGTTTATTGCCCATCGGATGTACTGAAAATTAATGACGCGTGACAACATCATCGGATTAGCCAGATTTATTACCTTTGTACATTTAATCGATCTTGATTGCACCTGTGTGCTTTCAAATACGTTATTTAAATGTCCTTTCATTGTCAGATAAAAGTGTGACATTTTTATTTAAAATAAGATAATTATTCTTGTATGTATATGCCCATGTCATTGTCATATGACATACAACGTACAAACGTATAAAAATACGAATAAAACACTTATTTTTTATTTTCATTATAGTCCGATCAGGTCATAATTTTTGTTTTTTCAACAAAGACGATTTTACCACAATTAGAACCTTTTATGACCTACTCAGTGAGCAATATTCGGTTCATTAATAGTTCAATATTATATAATTAATATCAACTGGCTTAAAACAAAATGATGTTTTATACGGTAATATGTCCAATCTAAATTAAAACCAAGAGTTAATTTATCGGATCAACAAGTGAACTCTGTTACTTTCAATTTATTTTGAAATGTAAAATATTATGTTTCACTACCTCGGTAGATTACCTACTTGAAATATTTGAATTTAAAAAAGAAACTGAAAAGTGACAAATAGTTTTGTATGCAATGTGGCAGCCCTATATTCATAAATACTGAGATACATTTGCCGCCCAGACACAACACAATAATCACAACCTTTAAATATTTAATTATATGGAGAAAAAAAATCATGTGTTTTTTATCCGTTATGATCTGTTATTGATTTTTAATTATTTAAAATAAAATTGGATTGGGGCAATCCGTATTTTACTGCTCGTTAAAAGTCCTCGGCGAAATATAGAAAGAAGTATTTCAACAATTATAAAATAGAATATTTAAATGAAATTATATCGTGTTGTACAAGAAAGAAATATGTAAAAAAAAATGTGAAACGGATTTTTACGATCTGCAAATTTTCACAGAGGATCTCTACCAACCCCCATCAAGAACTGAACGACATGCATCCTGTTTTCATCTACCATTAATATATAGTGTTGACTATGGACGTATAAATAATGTCCGGTTTTATGTCCTCTGTTGACTGAGAAACGTAAAAATAAAAGGCTGATGTTGGTTAATTCAGAAAAGGAATACAATTTAGAATCCGGTTAATCAATTGTAAAAGTACCTTCTAGAGCCTCAATCTTAACGCACACAAATTTATGTCAATCATTACAAAGCAAGTTTAAACCTTTAATGAATTTTCCCACGGTTATCCAGAAAGGTCACCTGAGTTTACTGTTACATGATACTATTTCCCGCCAAATAAAAATCTCGTGGACAAAATTGACGTCACTATTTTTAGCATTCAATATTGTGAGCAAAGTCAAGTTCAAGTTTAACTACGCACTGTTGATCACTGAGATGCGTATCGTCTTCCCACGGCAATTAATTGCTTTAAAAATATTTAAAGATCACTGTTCTAAATACAACACAAAAGTTGACATTCATTGTGCGTGAATGAATATTATGCAACGACGAGTTGATGCAGCTATAGAAGTATTCCTGTTGTAGCCGAAATGTATTATCTATCCTAAAGTAATGCTAACAAATCGTGAAGAGAAAATGCCGTAGACTTATTAAGCATAAGGAATGGTGAAAAGTATTTTCTTTTTTTCTTGCATATACAATTTTAAGACACGTAATTTTCTTTCTTTCTCACATTTTATACCTTCAGCGTTAATTTCTGTTTATTTTCACGCAAGTATGTCTCTTTTCGTAAGTTATATAAATTACTGATAAAAAAAACCCGAGGTCATAATCAAGTATAGATTTTTTTTTTTATAAAACTTTAATGCAATTGAAAGCATTAACAACAACCGTTTGCTTTTTAAAACTTTTATTTTGTAATTGTAAAATGGAAATGGCGTAGACTTATTAGCATAACAGATAGTGAATAATATTTTCTTTTTTACTTGTATAAAAAAACTTTGAGACGTGTCACTTTTCATTAAACTACCCTAATTTATTCAGCGTTAGTCTCCGTTTATTGTTACACAATTATATCTCTTTTAGTAAATTAAATATTTATATACTGATAAAAAACAGAAGTCAAAATCAAATATAGTTGTTTTTAAAAATTGATATAAATGTACAGAGTAATTAAAAGAATTAACAACAACGTTTTTATTTTTATTTTAATCTTTCATTTGTTTCAAGCAATCAGATATAAACTGATAATCAATAGACAGGAAATACAATTGTTTAATTACATTAGAAATCTCGCATACCTTGACTGTCGCGTGCCGGCATAGATCAGAAGGATTAGGGCAATTAATTACCTGGTGTGACACTGCGTCACTCCAGACTGGGAGAGATGTCACTAATACAATAAACAAAAGGTAACGGATTTACGCGGAAGTCGGAGGGAATACTCCCAAATTTAGGGAGTGATGTCGGAGTTTCTTGGTGTCACACCAGGAAAAAACTCGGTGTATGGAGTTTGGGATGGCTTTCGCGAAAATTGTACTGTATTTACAAATATTATATATGTAGAAATATATTTATAAATTATATATCATTTTTAGACAAATTATGCATAGTCATTCTGACATTAGAATTTGTACCATACAATTTGACACCTAACTGTAGATGTAAGGTTTGATTGTGTTCACTGGATGATTTGCAAACTGTCGTCTGGTCAAGGGAGATCATTTCTGGTGTCAGTGATGATGCTGATGTAAACAAAGGAGTGCGGTTATGTCAACGGAAATATATTTCATGAAAATCACAAATTATTATTATGCCATACCATGAACATCCTTCTGTGCTACATCATGTACCCGTAATAATTGTGAAAGCCGTCGTATATCATCGTTAAATACACTTTCATGAAGTGGGTAACCATCAAACTCCAAGTCGGCCATCTTGGAGCAATGGTTATACTAAAAGTAAGAACTGTTTCAGGAACGACTATGGACCAAACTTCGCAGCCTTTTTTAACGCTAAACATATTGTCGCTAAAATTCTTCGTGTCGCTAATAAGTGAGATCGCAAGCGATGCGTTACGGGAACAATTTAATACAACTGGCTAAATATGTTTCTGACACAGAGAAAGATGAAAGTAGTAGTAGAGGGAGAACAGTCGGAAGAAGTCAAAGTGGACTCAGGTGTTCCACAGGGAACAGTTCTAGGACCGTTACTTTTCCTATGTCATATAAATGACCTCCCGGACACTGTCAAATCATCAGTACGGCTGTTCGCCGATGACTGTCTGTTTATACAGAACCATCAAAACAGAGAAAGATCACAAACTGCTACAAGAAGACCTAGCTAGCCTAGAAGACTGGGCAAATAAATGGGGCCACGGTATGCGATTCAACGCAAAGAAATGCTACATACTAAGCATAAAGAACAAAAGCCAGAGATTCTATACATTCAACGGCCACATACTCCAACAAGTTCAGAGCAACCCATACCTAGGAGTGCAGATATCAGAAGACCTGAAGTGGAGCACGCATATAACAAACGTTGCCCAAAAGGCTAACTCAACCCTAGGCTTCCTCAGAAGAAATTTACGATACTGCCCACAGGAATGTAAGAAAACTGCTTACATTTCCTTAGTAAGATCTACAATGGAATATGCAGCAACAGTATGGGACCCCTACAGTATTGCAGACTCAAACAAGCTAGAAAGAATACAAAGACAAGCAGCACGCTTTATAACAGGCGATTACAGAACTAGAGAAGATGGCTGCATAACAAACATGCTTACAAAATTAAAACTACAGGAACTACAATTGAGACGCACGAGCCAAAAGCTTAAATTTATGTACAAGGTGGTTGAGGGGCTGGTACCTGCTATTGATCCAGACGACTTCCTCAAATCAGCAAGACCAAGACGAAACATCACAGCTAAAAAGTTTGACAACTACCAAGCCACAAACATTGTTGAAAAACAAGTGAGGAACAATACCAGGTGTTTTGACATTCCTACCAGTAAAACACCGCAACATTCAAATTCATTCTTTGTGTCCACAATAGTAAATTGGAACCATCTAGAAGACACTATTGTTCGCGCAACTAGTGTAGAGAGCTTTAAATCTGCTCTCGCAAAACGTCAATAAATCGACGGCGCCTTCACTCCCGTTGTATAAAAGCCAGAATTGGTAACTACGACGTACCCATACAGATACAGATACAGACAGAATACCGGTCTGTCCGTCCGTCTTCCCGTCCCGTGTATCACGTGCACAAGTCTTCGGCTATCCAATTTTTTGTGAAATTTTAATAACATAATATTTTGCATCAGCAATGTCTTGGAAAAGTTCGAAAATCTGAGCCGATGAACAATTTTTAAAGACATGTTTCTTAGAATAACCAATTATATACATTGAATAGCATAAAGTGTAGAATTCTTCCAAATTTTTCCGTAAGCAATTGCATTCCTCAATAAAACTTTTCGTCCCACAATAAAGTGCACAGGTGAATTAAATAAAACAATAATAAAATTCGAGTTTTCATGATCATAGCTAAAAAAATGTAATTATAAGTATTGAATGCTTCCTTTTGTAACTTCATAGGGTTGTAAAAGCGTTGACCGTGCGTACATTTTTAGTATGAAGCGCTTCCGCGCTTCATACAAAATGTACTTCGGTCAACGCTTTTACACCCCAATGAAGTTACAAAAAGAAGCATTCAATTCTTAAATAAATTTTTATTCTAGGTTTACACCAGCAATGTACAAAAGCCTATAAGCATGATAAGGGTATTATATATAAAAAAAGAAAATATTTATCTCGTAATTACGAGATATACGAGAAAACTATCGCATAATTATGAGATACGATTTTTTATTTCATAATAACAAGAGAATCATTGCGTAATTACGAGATAAGAAGATATATAATCATAGCATAATTACGAGATAATTATCGTGAAATTACAAGAAAATTATCGCGTAATTACGAGATAATTGTCGCGTAATAACGATATAATTATCGCGTAATTACGAGATAAGAAGGTTTTTTTTATCTCGTAATAACGAGATTTTACGAGACAAAAAAAACTTCTTTTCTAGTAAATATGCGATAATGATCTCGTTATTACGCGATAATTATCTCGTTACAATGCGATGGTTATCTCGTAATTACGAGATAGTTTTATCGTAATTACAAGATATTTATCTCGTAATTACGAAACAAATATATTTTTTTTGTGACCCTAATAGTCTTTCGTAACAATGTCTCTGACAACTTCGAAAATCAGTGCCGATCAATTGTAAATTATTATAGGCCTGGTATCTTTGATAACTATTTTAAAAGAGGTTTGCCCTTTGGAATATGAGTTTTATGGAAGATTGCATTGTTAGCACTTTCACGTATACAATTCTTGTCAGTGTATTTATGAAACTTATGGCATAGGTTTAAATTAGCATGTTTTGTACAAGTTCGAATATCAGTGCCGATATTTTTGAAAGAGATATGCTCCCGGGAATTTTTGATAATATAGAAAATAGCAGTGTACAAAATTCGCCGTTCTTTTTTATATATTTTTTTTGGGGGGAGGGATGTTACTATACAGGATTTCTTTATTCTATACATGGTTAATTTCTGTACCACCAATATTGTATTACTAATTAAAGAACATAGTTCTTTTATTTTCTTCAGCTATTCTTTTTACTTCTGCGCCCTTTATTCTCAAATCTATGTAATTTTTTTCCACATTTATTCTGTATTTCTATTGTTGATCATTATTCCCTATTATGTAAACCCGACCGCTTGTGGAGTTGAAAGCTTGTTTATAGAAACAGCATGAAACAGATCCACGAATATTGTGTTAAATTCTTTACATGATGTTATCGTATGCATATATGCATATATCAAATCTCCTAAATCCAAGTTTTTCAGAGTTTGGATACACAGATGTGCAAAGGAAAATTTAAGAAGACATAATTTGTCAAAGTGTGTATCTGGTATTTGTATGTTTATCCTGTAGATTACTTTTTGAATCCATATATAGAAAGAAAGAAAATTTTAATTATCTTTCATCCCTTATATGATCCCATATGCTTAATTCTTTCACATCATTGAATATTTTTTTCTTTATTCCATTTATATATCGAAGTGTAACGGAAAGATATTAATCTCTAAAGACTTGAATCAAAGCTTATTGATAGTCAACTGGAATTTGGAAGCTAGAAGAACAATTATACCATACTTGTATGAGTTAAATTAGAAATTCAAATTCCTGTTAAAAAGGCACTCATGAAAATAACGAACAAGATATAACCACATTTGCACACAAAACACCCTCTAAGATAAAACATAAATTAGTTTGTAATTAGTTTGTATTGTTTTGTTTAGACATACCAGATTTCTCAATCCACTAATTCAATCTTGTCGAAAGGATATATCATAGATATAACTTTAAGTTTCGCTTAAACTATACTCCAGTAATCAAATACGGATCTTTTTTTATATACAGTTGATGCACACTCTCCTATAAAACCAGAAAATTCAGCGTTCAAAAATTTCTTTCTTGTTGAAGCCCTCATCAAACTGAAAAAGATAGATATTACGAAAAAGAAGATTGATCATTACCTCGAATTGACAATAACTAAGGAAATAGACATGGAAAAGTTACAAATAGTTAAGAAACATGTGGAGCAGGATCTGCTTACCCTTTCGGAGCACCTGGGATCACCCCCAGTTTATGATGGGGTTCGTGTTGCTTAGTCTTTAGTTTTCAATGTTATGCCTTGTTTACTATTATTTGTCTGTTTCTCTTTTTCCCCTGGCGTTGTTAGTTTATTTTTTATCTGTGAGTTTGACTGTCCCTTTGGTATCTTTCGCCCCTCTTTTAATCATGGTGTGTAATATAAACTCCACGTAAAAGCCTGGAAATATTTTTTTTACCTTGTAACGTCATTTCAGTTCTCTGAATTATCTGAAAGTAGGCCTATGTGTAAACAAAAAGAAATGATTTGATTATTGAAATTGTTAAAAAAAAACAACAATATAGAATATTAAATAAATGTATCTGAAAAATAACAATAAAATGTTAGCAAACAAAAATCAAATAGTTTGCATGAATCAACCAAAATATCAATAAATATGTATGACTGATATGCCCACTTTCCTCGAACCCTTGTGTATACGCTTATTAGTCAAATATATGGTATACATTTAGTTTTTTTTTTATATTGAATCTGACCTTTCAATTGTTTATTGAAAACTGTTCATCACAAAAAAGCCCATCATACCGAAATTTAAAAGAAAACAGGGACGCAATATAATAACACATTTTTTTTTCTTTTTGAATTTACGATAAACTATCAAAAGTGACAATTTTTGATAAGTTATCAATATATCATTTTTCTTTATCAATGTACACAATTTGATCGATGTTAACAAGAATTTATATAACTAAAGTTTAAATATAGAATATCACAAATCATATGATATTTTTTCGTAACTGTTGTACTTGTCACTTAAATACTTTTATATATTTATAACAAACAATTGTTTAAAAAAAAATCAATTGAACATGAAAATGTTTGTTCATCCAAAGCATATTGTAAAACAGAAAAGATGAATAACATCTTAGCTAAAAAAAAGAAGAAAAGGAAAAGACCAACATACAATAGTAAACAAAACACAACATAGAAAATAAGAGAATAAGCAACACGATTTCTAACCAACACTAGGGTTGATTTCAGGTACTCCGGAAGGGAAAGCAGATCCTGCTCCACATGTAGCACCCGTCATGTTGGTCATGCTAGTATAAATCTGTTAATAAGTCTAAATCGATGGTTACATTTGGGGTAAATGGGATGGGATTATACGACATTTGGAACATATCCGCTATTATATGTGAAACGGTTATTCCATAGCGGTCACATAACTACTCGTGATGGCATCCGTAAATTTAGCGATGGGATGATTTCAACTTCACCTTTTGGAACTTTTGGTTTTTATAGCTTCCTTGATGTGAACCTTTAAAACTAAGACATTGTTAAGTTGATAATTATTTTCAGTTAACGATTGTTTGTGGTTATTATCAATTTCACTCGGAGTGACCATTTTCAACTCATTTTCATCGATTGATTTTTATCTTGTGTTGTAAAAAACAGACATAGGTTTGAGGATAGTGTCAAACAACATGTCTAACCCAACAACATTCTGTATGAGCATATCCTAGTTAAGACATTAAAAACTTTCATTTCGTGGCTTGTCGTTTTGTTGATGTCTGTATTTGCTTTTTTGTTAATTGTTATTTTTGGATTGTTTCCTTTTTTTTTCCATGTAAAAGTCCTTAACAGGTGACTATACAGTATAGGTTTTTAGCTTCATTTTTTATTAGCATTGATTTTAACCCAATTTAAAGCTGTATATAAAAACTATGTTCATGGGAAAAAGGATGACAGAAAAAGCCACAAATATGAGAATGCCATATTTTTGCCAGGTGATCGGTTCACGCTCAGAGAACAAATGATAAAAAGATATTAAGGTAGCAAAATAAAGACGACAGTGGTTTACCAAAATTCAATTTGTTGATCATTTTTTGGAAGGTACAAATCTAATTTGCAGACCTAAACTGAGGAACCACATGACCGGATATATCCTCATGATAAGCGTTTGCACAAATGTATGCATCATCTACCATGCGAAGTATCACTCAGTCAAAAGTTATCACTGTTATTGATAAAACCATGGTATAAACTTTGGCATGGGCGTCAAGTTGGTTACCTATTCCCTATTCCCTATTCGTTACCTATTCCCTATTCCCTATTCGTTGCCTATTCGTTACCTATTCCCTATTCCCTATTCGTTACCTATTCGTTACCTATTCCCTATTCCCTATTCGTTACCTATTCGTTACTTATTTGATTTTTAATATCCTTCCCCCTTTTTAATTATGGCATGGAATAGTTAAATATGGCTGCCGTTACCATGGAAACGGCACAATTGTGAAAAAAATGAGTTTTTGGTTTTTGGTGAACTGTTTGGATATTCTTCAACTCAGAATCATCATATTTTAAAACAATGTAGGTGCCCACTATATACAGGTGTTGGATGATTTTGGCGATCATTGGAACTACTATGTTGCCATGGAAACTACACCAAAATTTTCAAAATTCTAAAAATGCTCAAAACTTCATGAAACTTCACAGTAATGATGAGCAACATTGGAGTTGGAATTTCCAAAATAGGTCTTGTTACCATGGAAACAATGCAAAAAGGTCAAAAATTTCAAAAATAAGAATTTTCCGCAAACTGGATGAAACTTTACAGGAATGGTAACTGGCATAGGCAGAGTTGGATTTTGAAGTTAGAATTTTCAAAATGGCCGCCGTAACCATGGAAACAGCAAAAATATAAAAAATTCAAAATGTTCAAACTTAATGAAACTTTGCAAAAATGTTACTAGACATCTGTAGATGCTCTCTTTGACTTTGGAATTGTCAAAATGGCTGCCGCTCACATGGTAATAGGGGGAAGGGGTGCCTTCCGTTATTGCTAGCAATTACAAATCTAGTTGTTAATAGTCTTACATATGGTAATAGTTCTGAATTGGTTGAGGTAAAATGATCTTTTTATGACCTTTTTATATGTGTTTGTGCTCAACCGATCCTTTTACTTCATGTCCGATACGCATTTGTTCCTTACTTGTTTTTTATACGTTCTACCTTTTAACTGCGTTATGTCCGTATGTTTGAAGATGGATCTTGATTCGACGGGATGAAATCACCGTGTTAGCGCTTGCGTAAAAACGAAGATGTGATATGATTGCCAATGAGACAACACTCCACATTAGACCAAAATGACACAGAAATTATCAACTATAGTTCACTGTACGGCCTTCAACAATGAGCATAGCCCAAACCGTGTAGTCACCTATAAAAGGCCCAGACATGACAACCTCATACAATTCAAACAACAAAACTGACGGCCGTATTTCATATACAAAAAAATAAACGGAAATATGTAACACAAAAACAAACGATAACTACTTAATTTCAGGCTCTTGTCTAGGGACAGGCACATACTTACATAATGTGGTAGAGTTAAACATGTAAGCAGGGTGTACATCGTTTCGGAGCATGCTATTACCTTGTTTAATTCGTTCCATCACTCGCTTATAATTCGCTTATAATACGTGTATCTTACGTTGCACCTTTTAAAACATGATTTTCAATTGTTTTGTTGTCTCTGGTGGAAGATTTGGGCTCTTAGCGGTGATATAACTCTATAAGTGCATTTGTATCCGTTCCAGCGGTCGGATAATACCCTGTTAAATATTCGTTACTAATTCGCTTTTAAAAAGTTTGTTGTACGTTGCACCTTTTAGAAAAGGATTTCCAATTGTGTTCATATCTCTGGTGGTAATAATGTGTTCTTATAGATGAAATACCCCTATAAGCGCATATGTACTCGTTCCAGCGATCGGTTAATACCCTGTTACCTATTCGTTACCTATTCGTTACCTATTCACTTGTAGTACGTTTGTTGTACGTTGCACCTTTTAGAAAAGGATTTTCAATTAAATTCATATCTCTGGTGGTAACAATGTGTTCTTAGAGATGAAATGACCCCATTAGAGCGCATGTACCCGTTCCAGCGCTCGGTAAATAACCTGTTACCTATTCGTTACTTATTCGCTTTTAATGCGCGGGGTATACGGTGCACCTTGAAATAAATCGTTTTTTAATTGTGTTCAGGTCTCTGGTGGTAAGAATGTGTTCTTAGAGATGAAATTACCCTATTAGCGCGCATGTACCAGTTCCAGCGCTCGGTTAATACCCTGTTACCTATTCGTTTCCTATTCACTTATAATACGTTTGTTGTACGTTGCACCTTTTAGAAAAGGATTTTTAATTCAGTTCATATCTCTGGTGGTAATAATGTGTTCTTTTAGATGAAATACCCCTATTAGCGCGTATGTACTCGTTCCAGCGCTCAGTTAATACCCTGCTACTTATTCGTTCCTTATTTGCTTTTAATGCACGAGGTATACGTTGCACCTTGAAATAAATCGTTTTTTTAAATGTGTTCATGTCTCTGGTGGTAACAATGTGTTCTTAGAGATGAAATGACCCTATTAGAGCGCATGAACCCGTTCCAGCGCTCGCTTAATACCCTGTTACCTATTCGTTACCTATTCACTTATAATACGTTTGTTGTATGTTGCACCTTTTTGAAAAGGATTTTTAATTGTCTCCATGTCTTTTGTGGTAACAATGTGTTCTTAGAGATGAAATTACCCTATTAGCGCGCATGTACCCGTTCCAGCGCTCGGTAAATACCCTGTTACCTATTCGTTACCTATTCGTTACCTATTCACTTATATTACGTTTGTTGTACGTTGCATCTTTTAGAAAAGGATTTTTAATTCAGTTCATATCTCTGGTGGTAATAATGTGTTCTTTTAGATGAAATACCCCTATTAGCGCGTATGTACTCGTTCCAGCGCTCAGTTAATACCCTGCTTCTTATTCGTTCCTTATTTGCTTTTGATGCACGAGGTATACGTTGCACCTAACAGGGTATTTACCGAGCGCTGGAACGGGTACATGCGCGCTAATAGGGTCATTTCATCTCTAAGAACACATTGTTACCACCAGAGACACGGACACCATTGAAAATCCTTTTCTGAAAGGTGCAACGTACAAGAAACGTATTATAAGTGATTAGGTAACGAATAGGTAACGAATAGGTAACAGGGTATTTACCGAGCGCTGGAACGGGTACATGCGCGCTAATAGGGTAATGTCATCTCTAAGAACACATTGTTACCACAAAAGACATGGAGACAATTAAAAATCCTTTTCTAAAAGGTGCAACATACAACAAACGTATTATAAGTGAATAGGTAACGAATAGGTAACAGGGAATTAAGCGAGCGCTGGAACGGGTTCATGCGCTCTAATAGGGTCATTTCATCTCTAAGAACACATTGTTACCACCAGAGACATGAACACAATTTAAAAAACGATTTATTTCAAGGTGCAACGTATACCTCGTGCATTAAAAGCAAATAAGGAACGAATAAGTAGCAGGGTATTAACTGAGCGCTGGAACGAGTACATACGCGCTAATAGGGGTATTTCATCTAAAAGAACACATTATTACCACCAGAGATATGAACTGAATTAAAAATCCTTTTCTAAAAGGTGCAACGTACAACAAACGTATTATAAGTGAATAGGTAACGAATAGGTAACAGGGTATTAAACGAGCGCTGGAACGGGTTCATGCGCTCTAATAGGGTCATTTCATCTCTAAGAACACATTCTTACCACCAGAGACCTGAACACAATTAAAAAACGATTTATTTCAAGGTGCACCGTATACCCCGCGCATTAAAAGCGAATAAGTAACGAATAGGTAACAGGTTATTTACCGAGCGCTGGAACGGGTACATGCGCTCTAATGGGGTCATTTCATCTCTAAGAACACATTGTTACCACCAGAGATATGAATTTAATTGAAAATCCTTTTCTAAAAGGTGCAACGTACAACAAACGTACTACAAGTGAATAGGTAACGAATAGGTAACGAATAGGTAACAGGGTATTAACCGATCGCTGGAACGAGTACATATGCGCTTATAGGGGTATTTCATCTATAAGAACACATTATTACCACCAGAGATATGAACACAATTGGAAATCCTTTTCTAAAAGGTGCAACGTACAACAAACTTTTTAAAAGCGAATTAGTAACGAATATTTAACAGGGTATTATCCGACCGCTGGAACGGATACAAATGCACTTATAGAGTTATATCACCGCTAAGAGCCCAAATCTTCCACCAGAGACAACAAAACAATTGAAAATCATGTTTTAAAAGGTGCAACGTAAGATACACGTATTATAAACGAATTATAAGCGAGTGATGGAACGAATTAAACAAGGTAATTGCATGCTCCGAAACGATGTACACCCTGCTTACATGTTTAACTCTACCACATTATGTAAGTATGTGCCTGTCCCTAGACAAGAGCCTGAAATTAAGTAGTTATCGTTTGTTTTTGTGTTACATATTTCCGTTTATTTTTTTGTATATGAAATACGGCCGTCAGTTTTGTTGTTTGAATTGTATGAGGATGTCATGTCTGGGCCTTTTATAGGTGACTACACGGTTTGGGCTATGCTCATTGTTGAAGGCCGTACAGTGAACTATAGTTGATAATTTCTGTGTCATTTTGGTCTAATGTGGAGTGTTGTCTCATTGGCAATCATACCACATCTTCGTTTTTACGCAAGCGCTAACACGGTGATTTCATCCCGTCGAATCAAGATCCATCTTCAAACATACGGACATAAAGCAGTTAAAAGGTAGAACGTATAAAAAACAAGTAAGGAACAAATGCGTATCGGACATGAAGTAAAAGGATCGGTTGAGCACAAACACATATAAATAGGTCATAAAAAGATCATTTTACCTCAACCAATTCAGAACTATTACCATATGTAAGACTATTAACAACTAGATTTGTAATTGCTAGCAATAACGGAAGGCACCCCTTCCCCCTATTACCAGGTGAGCGGCAGCCATTTTGACAATTCCAAAGTCAAAGAGAGCATCTACAGATGTCTAGTAACATTTTTGCAAAGTTTCATTAAGTTTGAACATTTTGAATTTTTTATATTTTTGCTGTTTCCATGGTTACGGCGGCCATTTTGAAAATTCTAACTTCAAAATCCAACTCTGCCTATGCCAGTTACCATTCCTGTAAAGTTTCATCCAGTTTGCGGAAAATTCTTATTTTTGAAATTTTTGACCTTTTTGCATTGTTTCCATGGTAACAAGACCTATTTTGGAAATTCCAACTCCAATGTTGCTCATCATTACTGTGAAGTTTCATGAAGTTTTGAGCATTTTTAGAATTTTGAAAATTTTGGTGTAGTTTCCATGGCAACATAGTAGTTCCAATGATCGCCAAAATCATCCAACACCTGTATATAGTGGGCACCTACATTGTTTTAAAATATGATGATTCTGAGTTGAAGCATATCCAAACAGTTCACCAAAAACCAAAAACTCATTTTTTTCACAATTGTGCCGTTTCCATGGTAACGGCAGCCATATTAAACTATTCCATGCCATAATTAAAAAGGGGGAAGGATATTAAAAATCAAATAAGTAACGAATAGGTAACGAATAGGGAATAGGGAATAGGTAACGAATAGGTAACGAATAGGGAATAGGGAATAGGTAACGAATAGGCAACGAATAGGGAATAGGGAATAGGTAACGAATAGGCAACGAATAGGGAATAGGGAATAGGTAACGAATAGGCAACGAATAGGGAAAAGGGAATAGGTAACGAATAGGTAACGAATAGGGAATAGGGAATAGGTAACGAATAGGTAACGAATAGGGAATAGGGAATAGGTAACGAATAGGCAACGAATAGGGAATAGGGAATAGGTAACCAACTTGACGCCCATAACTTTGGCGACCTTTCACTTCTTTCAGGTAGGACTAGCAAGATCTTGTATAATCAGTTTAGTCACCTTATAATAAAACAAAGGTACAAATACTATTTATAAATATATTTGGATTAATTTAGAAACACTAGCAATTTTAGCATATTATACAGAGTAAAAGAAATGTATCTACAGAGTTTACCGAAGAAGACAAACTATCGGCATATAAGGCATATATTTGTTAATGGTGAACAGAAAAGTAAAACATGTTACGTTACACAGAAGAACAAGTGATCCATTTGCTGGAGTTTCTTATCGACAACATATTTGTCGGAATTGTCGGCATTCATATTGGAAAAAACTGTGCGCCTCTCCTTGTCGATTTCTTCTTATTTTCATGAGTTCCTTCCGACACTTTTCATAAACGAGAAAATCAAAGAAGCCAGATCACATTCAGATATATGGGTGAGGTTCTTTTTCATTAACAATCCAAACGTTTTTGATTGGGTTCAGTAAATATATATCCCCGAGTAGAAATCTACGAAACTACAGACACGACTTTATCCGGACGTTTTAGACTTATACCTCACATTTGACATAAGCGGTTATGCCACAAAACCAGGTTCAACCCACCACTTTTATTCCCCTTTAAAAGTGTCCTGTACCAAGTCAGGAAGATGGCCATTGTTATATTATTGTTCGTTTCTGTGTGTGTTGCATTTTAACGTTGAGTCGTTTGTGTTTTCTCTTATTTTTGAGAAATTGAGATAAGACGTGGCACGGTACTTGTCTATCCCAAATTCATGTATTTGGTTTTCATGTTATATTTGTTATTCTCGTGGTGTTTTGTCTGATGCTTGGTCCGTTTCTGTGTGTGTTACGTTTCGGTGTTATGTCGTTGTTCTCCTCTTATATTTAATGCGTTTCCCTCGGTTTTAGTTTGTTACCCCGATTTTGTTTTTTGTCCATGGATTTATGAGTTTTGAACAGCGGTATACTACTGTTGCCTTTATTTATGTCAGTACCAGAATCTAAGACAAACGAGACGATTTAATTTTGAAATTATCAATCCCACCACCTTAGAAAAAATATATCACCTGTAAATGGGATATAAATTTCTCAAATCATTCGGTATTCTAGAGCTTGGAGCTACTACACAGACATTATAAAACACGTTATCAGTGTCGACCAAAAAGTTGATGAACCGGCCAGGGTCTGGACCTAAATAATAAACGTTTGAAAGTTAGGGATAAGATGACATAGAATCTAAAATCGTTAGATTGTTTTCTATTTTTTCATAATTACGAACTGGAGTTACAAATTAAAAGAAAATTGTCGACAAGGGCACGTTCCAAGTAAGTTATATGGTCTTAAACAAATTCAATTAAAAACATACGATTTATTTATAATGGAGATGAATCCTCATTTTAAAGTCGGAAAACACATTTTATTATGTGGTTATTGCAAGCAATACATTAAATATCGCCTCAAATCCCTCATTCAAAAGTGCTAAAACTTTCTAAGAAACTATGGTTCCATTTGTTCGAGGCATATATAAACTCAGAATAATTTTGCTATTTCTAAGGTAATTTTTGCAATATAGCTTCTAATGTATTTATAAATCTGATCCGTAAATTTAAGAAGAATTGTTTTGAATATTTTTTTATGGGAATAATGCAGAGAAGTGTTCGGACGCACGACATTAAAAAAATAATATTTTGATTTTCAACACTTACTGACATTTTAAGTATTAATTTGCATTGATTTTTCATATAACACTCAGTCCATTCACTTATAAATTATAGTATCAGGGAAGTAACATTTTCCCCACATTTCTGATAAACTATCAAAATGCATTTTACGATAAGTAATCAGTAATACTCTTATTTAAACAAACATTTTTATCTATGTTAACCAGATACAATTGCATAACAATTTAAACTAGTGTATAAAAAAAATCCATTCCTTTGACGTGTTTGAGCTTTTGATTTGTTAGTTGGCGTTGAAAGTTCAAATATTACTTTATTAATGTCGTGCGTCCAAACAAATACATTATATTGAAAACGATGTGTTAAAAAACCAAACAGACGTAACAGGTAAAAATGTAAAATAAAAAGGGGGTACAGCAGTCAACATTCATCTTAATCTTACTCATATTCTGAGTAAAACTTAGTACTACCGATTAAATATAAGGTGGTTATTTAATAAATATATCATATTTAAAAAAAAGTTACTTTTTTTCGCAATATAGGCAAAAAATGGTTTTAGAATATAATTCGAGGATAAAATTTCCTATGCGAGTAAAAAGTAAAATAAGATAAATACCGAAACCCTAGGAAATCAGAAGCTCAAACACGTCAAACAAATGGATAACAACTGTCTTATTCCTAATTTGGTACAGGTATTTTCTTATGTAGAAACTGGTGAATTAAAACTTTTTAAATACTAAGGTATTTCTACCTTAGGAATAGATTACCTTTGCTGTTATTGGTAATATATTTAGGAATGTTTGGTCCTCAACGCTATTTAACTTCGTACTTTATTTGGCCTTTTTTTTTGAGTCAAACTTAACTAATGAGATTTTTGTAGATGAAACGCGCGTCTGGTGTAAATACAAAATTTCAATCCATGTATCTATGATGAGCTTACTTATAGCGAGTTTAACATAAAACACTACTGTATATGAATGGGCGAATCTTTAAAATATCTCTATCTATCAAACAGAAAAGATAACAAAATATCTCTATCTATCAAACAGAAAAGATAACAAAATATCTCTATCTATCAACCAGAAAAGATAAAAAAAATTTACTAGTCTCTTGATATGTGTTAGTAAACAACGCGTTTCGTTTTGTGCCTAATGTTTTCAAAAAAATTCCTGGAAATCACTCTAATTTTAAAGATGACAATTACGTAGTTGAATAATTGACCCGAAGGAATTCCTATACCTATTTTTAAATTTAAACATACAAAGCATACTATTTTAAACAGAATGAAATATGCATTGAAGCAGGTAAGAAGTATATATTTATTGATTGTTAAATTCAAAAAGTCAGTGTTAACCTATTCTTTTTGTCGTTTTTGTTTTTTATAATTAAAATGACGTTTTTAATAGATATGTAACGCATATTTGTTAAAGCAAATAAAACAATCAGCACAGATTTGATTATTTTCCCCTTTATTTTCGGAGGTTGAGAAGGAAGTTTATGCTACGTATTTCCCTCATAGATAAGTCGAACTATTTTAAACTTACAATGCAGTTACAAATTCTTAAAATACTGTATATCGGTTTTAATAAGCCCTGTTATCATAACATGTTGGTTTTTCTTTTAATTTTGTCCTTGTTAAACTGATGTTGCAATAAATAAATAAATGAAAAAAAATAAGTACGTATGAAAGATCAGTGAATGAATAATACAATAAAAATAAAAAATAAATAATAAATAAATAGATAAATGAATAAAAAAAATAAAAAAAAATAATTAGTACATAAATGATCTATTTATTCTTTTAAGTGGGTTAACGTTATATCATTTATTATATATGAAGAACCGAGGCCTACAATATATTTTACAAAAAACTAATGTAATGAACCAGAAATACCACTCTTGGAAATATGCCAAAACAGGTAGATACAGGTAGATATCAATACAAATTTTATACATGGATATCTAAAATTAGAAAGTCAAACATAATCAATATGTAACTGAAATCGTGTTTTCAGAAAACTAAAAGTGAAACTGATAGTGAAACTGCCTAAGTTTAGATCCAGATTGTTATAAAAACGGCTTCATGTTATAATGTTAAAGATATGTATAAGAGCCAACTCTATAAAAGACACTCTAACTTAAAAGGCATATATTGGTTAAACAGTTGTCTCTATCATATGTAGCGTTATCAAAAACTCAACATAGTTTAGCCGTATTTGGCACAACTTTTTGGAATTTTGGGTCCTTAAGGATGTATTCTTCTGACTTTTCAGTCTCGTTCAGTCTCGTTGAAATCTCGTTCTTGAATTATTTCCAAAACATGTGATACAAGTGAAAAATATCAATGAATTTTAAAAATATTATAATCAATCATAACTCTGTGAAAAAATTATGTATTTACAATGAATGGTTTTTGAGTAATCCAGTTTTCAAATTTTACGACCAATCAAGTCAGTATTTTTAGCCAAAAGTATGAGAAAATTGGTGAGGGATACAAAAAATTATTTTACAAGAATCATGTACATCCCATATCATTTTGGTCTTTTCAAATTTCTTAGATATGTATTTTTTCAATCATTTATAATAAAAAAGTTGAAATAATATGCATTTTGTTCTTAAAACTGAGAAAAATCACAAAAATACAAAATTGGCAGCATGTTAAATTTTACACAAAAAAGCGTCAAATTATGATAAAACTTTCTTATATTTACACCTACCTATAGTTTTTTTTAAGTAAAATTTATTCAGATTGTAGAAAGTATGAAAAAAAGTTTAATTGTGGAACTGTGATTTTTTTCACGATAATATCCCCAAAATAGGTAAAAATCGATGAAAAATGGGAAAATCATCAAAATTGGGCATTTTCAAAGGGCCGTAGCAAAAATAGAAGTGCACCACCATATGATTTTTTCTTCACCAATTATTTTGTTACAGTCTTATCAACCCAAAAATCAGTTTAAGAAAAAAAGTTTAATTCTAGAAATTTTTGGCTCCTCAGAGGTGTACATCCTTAATGCTCTCCAACTTTGTACTTGTTTGGATTTATAACTATTTTGATCTGAGCGTCACTGATGAGTCTTATGTAGACGAAATGCGCTTCTGGCGTACTATGTTATAATCCTGGTACCTTTAATAGCTATTTACACCACTGGGTCGATGCCACTGCTGATGGACGTTTCGTCCCCGAGGGTATCACCAGCCCAGTAGTCAGCACTTCGGTGTTGACATGAATATCAATTATATGGTCATTTTTATAAATTAATTTCCTGATTCTTCGAAAAACTAAGGATTTTCTTATCCCAGGAGTAGATTACCGTGGCACATCTTTTTGGAATTTTGGATTCCTAATGCTCACCAACTTTGTACTTGTTTGGCTTTATAACTATTTTGATCTGAGCGTCATTGATGAGTCTTATGAAGACGAAAGGCGCTTCTGGCGTACTAAATTATAATCCGGGTACCTTTGATAACTATTATTATCAGCATATACACCCGGTTCGAAACCCGTACGCCAGACGCACGTTCCGTCCACAAATGACCCATTGGTGTAAAAAGAGCAGGCTTATACCGCTATAAGGTAGCACTCGCACCCTCAAAGTGGAAAGGGATTAATAAAAGTTGCAAAAACTTATTTCCCAATCCCCTCTCAATAAATATGTTTAAACTAACAAATGTAAGAACCAAAAATTGCCACTTTATAAATTTAGAGTTCTACAGAAAGTAAGGGTTTCAACTCCCTCAGGCAGAATTGGCATTAGAAGGATTCGTCTATTTTTGTGTCCTTTTTGTTTATAGCTCGTCAACGTTTTCGTTATAATACATCCTTGGGCTTTTAAATATTCGACTTTGAGCGTTCCCGATGAAGGTAAATCCAAAAACGGACTTCGGACGCATGTAATTCATTACGTGTCGATTGATTTTTTTAACAACAAGAAATTAAATCATTCGTATTAAATATAATTACCAAATTTAACCAATAAATACTTATTTGAGTTAAAAAACTAAAATTACAATTAAAAGATACACATAATTAAACGGTAATATCAATCGTCCAATCAAATCATGCATACTAATATACTGCACATACATTATATTCAAATATTAAAAATTAAGTAACCATTCTAACAAAGTAAGTAGAATGGCCAAACAAGCGTTTGAGCAACAAATGTCTTCTTTTAATATACACCTGACAAAAAAGTAAACAGTGCAAGCTAGAGAGAACAGTAGTTTGTCGATGATCAAATCTAAAAACAAACAATCAAAAAAGCAAGATAAAAGAAATTAGTGAAATGTGAAATAATTGGTGTACTATTTTTTCTAAATTACAGTTGACACTTTTGTTTCTTGTTGAACATGGAGAATACCGATGACGACTGTCCCTTACCTGGGATTGAAAGTAACCCTGCTTTTCATGTTAATGTAGTCACAGAGCACGATTCGTTTTCAGACATCGATCCTTATTACAGTGATGATTCAGTCGCAACTGATGAAAAGAGTAATACATCGATAACAGATGATACAAGAGGGTTATTTGGCATGCAAACACAGCAAATGGAAGAATATGAAACCCCTGAAGAAGAATCTGAAAACCCTGAAGAAGAATCTGAAGCCACGCTTATAGAGGTTTATCATGGCGGAAGTATGGTAAATCTAAATTTAAACGGTTTGAAACAAGTTAGAACCATATATGCGTGTGATATAGATTTAATAATGCATTGGACGACTTTTTTGGAAAAATATAATAGGATATCCAAAGTCCAAAGATAATATTGCGTACAGAAATTGAAACTTTAGTACAGTTTTATGATGCATTTATGTTTCCTGTAAATTGTACTATGACCAAAGAGATATTTTACTCATTATTTGATAGTTACAGTCTCTTTGTGTTCCAAACAAAAAAATGCTAAATCAAAATATAAACCGATGTTCAATTTTCGAAAAATGATTTAGAATATACGAATTAAAGCCAAAAACCAACCAACCTGAGTAAACCGTTGAAACATCAAACGGAGTAAGACAAAAGTAATTAAAATCACAAAAATACTGATGATCCCCGAGGAAAGTTTAAAACGGAAAGTTCGTAATCAAGTGGGAAAATCAAAGGTTATACCGGATGCAAGTCAGATATTGCTCCTCTTGACGAACATTTTGGTATCTAAATTTCTATGACCGTTTAACCTTTTGTGAGTTGGTTTCTGGATGTGTTTTGATTATTTCGTTTGGATCATGTCTTTTTGACGCCTTTTTCCATATTCATTTCAATCATAAAAAGTCATATTCAACAAGATACAAGAAAAAATAAAAAATACACAGAAATTATCTAAAAAACTCATAATGACACAAAATGTATTAAAATTTTAGATGAATATTCTTAAACCATTTTAATGTAAAATGATTTTAGATAAGCTACTTTCTTCTGTAAAATCCACAATTGACATCCATAATTGACATGTCGTAATAAAATGACTTTGACGCCATACTCTATTTCTTAAATCGTTATATTTTCAATGTATACAATATAATCGAAAGCAAATTAAGGGCTAGCTCAAAACGCTGCTTGATAATACAAAGAATGTATACAAACTTATTTGTTATTTCGTCTTTCTTTTCGTTAGTGCGCAGATAATGAGTTGACATTGGAGCGTTATTACCAAGGTATGTATTCTGCCAGGTGAAAGGAAATTAGGAAATTAAAAATAAAAGGCAAACAATCACCGGATTAATAAGTTGGTATTTTTATTCAATGCAAACTATCACAACTTATATAACAGCTTTTTTTCAGCGCAAGTAAATGTTGTTTTATAAGTGCACATTTCAGTCATATTGTAAACTTTTTTTTTATTAAAGAAACAAAGGAAATTTAAAGATGAAAATTTTATAATTTGTATAGAATTTTTCCGGAGGAAGACAATAGAACCTTACCGTATACATCATTTAGAAGCCAGCGTTCTCTGGATTCCTGCCATTGAAGAAATGTTGACCACTGGTGACTACAGAGTAAGATCTATTTTATATTAAAAGATTAAAACTGGTTTTAAAAATGAAAAAAAAAATCAAAATCAAAAAGGGTTGATCTGTTAACCCATTTTTTGGTAAGTTGTATTCTTTTAATGCAAGATGGAGAAATGACCGATTTGTTAAAATTAAACGTAATGTTTAAACCGAAAGTATTAATCGCTTTGGACGCATGAAATTAATAACCTGTTGTTTTCATTTTGTCGGCACTTGGTAGATACTCTCGCTTGGGAACTATCAGTTTACGAGGGTATCATCAGGTTGGTAGTCAATTATTCGGTACGGACATGATATTTAAAAACCTTTCTTAATTTGTCGGTTTATAAATTAATAAATTATAAAGAAACTAAGGTTTTACCTCCCTCAGTCAAAGTTGCTCTAAGAAGAGTTTGGTTTTTATTTTTAAAAGTTATAGAGCACTTCAACGGTTTCGGATACATACATCTTTGGCTTTTAATTATTCGGCTTTGAGCATTTATGGCGAAGGTAAATCCAGAAAAGTGGTTCGGACGCATGAAATTTATAACGTGTTGTTTCCATTTTTTTTTCTTGCATTTGCTTTTTTTTCCAGCGCCTAATACGATTAATAAGAAGTATAAAAGATTCAGCTGATGAATTAATGGAAGCAAATGCTAAATTCTATTGCACAAAGGCTTTCTATGTGTATCTTGACTTAAACATTTCCTTGATCATCATGAAGGAGAATCTGAGTGACCCAGGTTGCATCGTCGAAGATTCAAGAAATATCTCTTTGCAGATAACAATATGTTTACTTTTCATGGTATGTATTACAGTTTGTGTTATTAATTGACCAGCACTTTGTATTACATAAAATATAAATCCTGGCTCTATTTAAAGGGGCACTAGCTGTCAAATTCATGGTCACCGATCAGACTCAAATTTTCATATTTGATTTATAACAATGTAAAACATTTATCCAAACTATCAAAAGTCTAAAATAAACAGTTTACAGAGCATGGGATCGGTTGTATGTAGGTTCGTTTCGTGTGTACTTTAGTCCAGACGCCATCTAGTTAACTATCTATTTGACCTCAGATGACCATATAAGCGATGCAAACATAAATAAAGATATGAATAGATTCAGTCAACACGTGCAATTGGATTTTTATAGGTCTGTGTGATTTTATTTTATAGATTAAAAATATATGTTTTTACCCGTATGGAAATGATTTTATGTGGATCGAATCAGTTATTAAATGATTAACTTTTGTTTCACTTTCATTGTTGTTATTCTTTTCTTTAAATAACCAGTACACATACAAAGCATGCGTTGTCAATCTCTAGCTAGGGGTTAAATTGAAGTTCACACGAATTTAATGAGGTCGACTTATTCACTTGCAAGTGAATAACTAATTGTCAATTTTTCTTAGCTTAAGTTGACAAAATTGAACCATTTGGGTGTTAAAAGCGAATTATTGTTTCACTATTTCACTTTCATTATTGGTTGAACCAGAAAAATCTTACTTTAGATTTTTTATTTATCTCGTAGCTAGTGCCCCTTTAACTGAAGAATAACATAATAAGAAATACGTATATGTGTTACTATTTTATTGTTGTTAACAATACAAACGAAATCAAACAAAAATAAAAACTCATTAATGTTTTAGAATCTAAAACTAACACATCCACCGTTTTCTACTTAACAAAATGCCTGTACCAAGTAAGGAATATGACAGTTGTTTTCCATTCATTTAATGTGTTTGAGCTTTTGGATTTTGCCATTTGATAAGAGACGTTCCGTTCTTAAATTCATCAGAGTTTAGTATTATTTACTTTCACCTAAAAAAACTACAAACGTTTTGGTAAATGAACAAAGTACTTAGTATTACAATGTTTCTATTATCTCTGTTTGTTTTGCTCACACATTGGTTTCAATATAATGGAATTTTACGCGATTTTGGCTGTACCAAACGAAATCAAACAAAAATAAAAACTCATTAATGATTTAGAATCTTAAACTAACACATGCACCGTTTTCTACTTAACAAAATGCCTGTACCAAGTAAGGAATATGACAGTTGTTTTCCATTCGTTTAATATATTTGAGCTTTAGATTTTGCCGTGTGTTAAAGTTCTTTCCGTTTTGATATTTCCCCGCAGTTTGGCATTTGTGATATTTTACTTTTACTCAAACAACATACTGTTAGCCCTAGACTCTAAACTCCGGCCATAGACTGTCTGTGTCATTTTGTTTCTCTTGTGGACAGTTTTCTCATTGGCCATCATACCACATCTTCTTTTTTATATGTAACACAAATTTTAAGATAGAAAGTGACATGCGGCGTTCATATTGACTATTTTATATTACATAATTTGTTATACAATTGCACAACAACAAGACTAAAATAAGAACCAGGTTTTACGTCAGTAAATTCTGGAACGTAAATGCTGATAGTAAGGTTAAAACATATTGGTATAAATATGCATTGTGAATTGCAATTTTACCACTTGAACTACAAATTTTTTTGTTATACGTTGCATTTTTTTTTAATTTCAGGGGCAATATCGGGACGCTTGTCATATTTGCAAGAAAAGTAAGCAACCATATTTGGACATATGTTTTGTAATATTGTAGCATTTGTTTTAACAATTCACAGTATTGCAACTTAAAAATCATTCTTACAAAAATTCATGCAATTGTGGTCATTCACCAATTACATGTAATTACGTTGCGCACGATGTTGGTACCAATTCCATTTTGCTATAGTTTAGCATAAAAATAAATACGTAGACTGGTCAGTTCGATAAAAATATAATGATTTCTGATTGAATTCATTACATCACACTTCGGTATTGACATGAATATCAATAATGTGGTCATTTTTATAAATTGCTGTTTACAAACTTTGAATTTTTCAAAAACTAAGGATTTTCTTATCCCAGGCATAGATTACCTTAGCCGTATTTGGCACAACCTTTTGGATCCTCGATGCTCTTCAACTTTGTACTTGTTTGGTTTTATAAGTATTTATATATGAGCCTCACTGATGAGTCTTATGTAGACGAAACGCGCGTATGGCGTACTAAATTATAATCCTGATGCCTTTGATAATTATTGAAATTAAAGTAAAAAAGGAACAGAAATTTAAAAAACCGGGAATTATAGCACCTAATTATCCCATGTATTTGCAAAAAAGTTATGTCCAACCTTTCTTTTTGTGTGCAAAAGATCCGAATTCCGTTTCTTTTCTACGGTATTTTTTCTCTGATCATCGTAAAACTTCACAAGAATATTGCTATTGTTATAGTTATTCGCGTGTTAAAGATGAAGAACTGGATCTGCCATCACTGTATTGGATACCTAAACTACATAAGTGTCCTTACAAACAACGGTATATTGCTGGGTCTTCCAAGTGCTCCACGAAACCTCTTTCTAAATTATTACCATCTATTTTATCAGCAATCAAAGACGGGCTTCAAAGTTATTGTGAAACTGCCTATTCTAGAGGGGGCGTGAATCAGATGTGGATACTTAAAAATTCCAAAGATCTTTTAGAGTACATACAATCTAACTCTCTTTCATCTTGTAACAGTATTAAAACATTTGACTTTTCTACTCTGTACACTAGTATTCCACATTCCAAACTAAAAGACAAATTGAAAGAGTTGGTATTGCTTTGCTTCGTAAAAAAGAATGGCCAACGTAGATACAAGTATCTTGTCTTAGGGAGGGATAAATGATACTTTGTAAAGGATCACTCTGATTCGAACAAAAAATTCTCTGAAACTGATATTATCAAGATGCTTGATTTCTTGATTGACAACATATTTGTTACGTTCGGAGGACGTGGTTTTCAACAGACTGTCGGCATTCCAATGGGAACAAACTGTGCCCCTCTACTTGCCGACTTGTGTCTTTATTATTATGAGGCTGACTTCATGCAGGAACTTCTTAGGGAGAAAGATAAGAAGTTAGCACTATCCTTCAACTCTACTTTTCGCTATATAGATGATGTTCTTTCACTAAATAATTCAAAATTTGGAGACTATGTGGAACGCATCTATCCAATCGAGCTAGAGATAAAGGATACTACAGATACAGTTAAGTCGGCCTCATATCTTGACTTACATCTAGAAATTGACAATGAGGGTCGGTTGAAAACAAAACTTTACGACAAAAGAGATGATTTCAGCTTTCCAATTGTGAACTTTCCATTTCTAAGTAGCAACATTCCAGCAGCACCTGCATACGGGGTATATATCTCCCAATTGATACGATATTCCCGTGCTTGCATTTCATATCATGATTTTCTTGATATAGGGTTGCTGCTCACAAGAAATCTATTAAACCAAGAGTACCAAATGGTGAAGTTGAAATCATTCCTTCGTAAATTTTACGGACGCCATCACGAGTTGGTTGACCGTTATGGAATAACCGTATCACAAATGATATCGGATCTGTTCCTTACGTCGTAACTACAATCCCCTTCCCTTTCCTGAATGTGACCTACCGAATTAGACTATTTACCGGATTTGTTATCACATAAGCAACACGACGGGTGCCGCATGTGGAGCAGGATCTGCCTACCCTTCCGGAGCACCTGAGATCACCCCTAGTTTTTTGGTGGGGTTCGTGTTGTTTATTCTTTAGTTTTCTATGTTGTGTCGTGTGTGCTGTTGTTTGTTGTCTTTTTCATTTTTAGCCATGGCTTTGTCAGTTTGTTTTAGATTTATGAGTTTGACTGTCCCTTTGGTATCTTTCGTCCCTCTTTTAAAGCAAAATCAATATCACTGAAACCGTAATCCGGAAAATGTTATTTTAAACAATTTGAAAAATGTCCAAGCATATGCAAGTATATTTCGGGTTTGCGCATTTATAACGTGAAATTGAGAAAAACTGAAAGGAAAATATTTATCATATTTTGAAAGTTTTTTTTACTTATTTCCTGGTTCATGATATTTTTTTTGCCGGAAACAATGCGTATAGTTTCTATTGCAATGACTTCCAAAAAGTAAAACCATCTTGTCCCGAAAAAAATAAATTCAGGTTTTAACACGTTATCTATCAAATAAGCATATTTATATCATAGAAAATAAAACAGTCAGTAACGGTTTTTCTGTTTTTCTTTTTAAACAATAAAGCGTTTTATATTTTTTCGTTAGGCAACGAGTTTTTTTTTGGATCGTTTCAAAAAGTAAAGCCGTTTTGTCCCAACGTTCGCAAAACGTAATTGAACTGGACATAAAATAAAAATACATGTATACATTATAATACAACCAATGTATGAGAAAGGAATAGTTTAAGTTTAAATTCAAATGTTGACCAGATGAGATCGATATAAAAAAAAATATATATCGGGATAGGTATTTTTTTATAGCATATTTGTTTTATATAAGGAACATTGCCTATCTGTAAGTTTTAAAGCGTCAAAAGATACATATAACTTTTTCTGTTGATACAATGAAATAGATAAACCCCATTGCTGACAATTTTAGCAAACAAAGGATATACCACAAAAATTCGGAAAAAAAAAGGAGAAAATTTAAAACATGAATCACGAATGTTTAACTTCCTTAAAAAAATAGAAAGAGAACGGAAACGGAAACGGGAAGAAATGCAATAAAAGGAGTATGTACAAATGTATAAATATATAAAAAAATAAGAAAAATGAATTCAAAATCTTATCTATATTAAAAATAAATCTGTGTAAATTTGGAAATTAATGTATCAGATCCATTAATGCGAACTTCTGCCGAAAGAAAATTTGTCAATTATGGCCTGGAAAGACTGACAATCCTGTAAATGAATATTCATTTAAAAAAAATCTATTCGATCACTTTGAGCTTTATTTGTTAAACTATCCTTTTCAGACAAACCGAAATCGGTTACCAAATTCACAACAGTAAATTGACCTCATTAATAATATGCTTGAATGCCTGAAACTTTCTTTGACATCGTCGAAATAGCATCATTTTAAGGGACGTCGTGAAACGCTAAGTAGTAACAACATCGTGCGCAACGTCAATGCAATCTAAATGATACCTAATTATGAAGCACGTTTGTTGATTTTACCAAAAATGTTTTTCTTGAAAATAAAGACGTATTTTGTTAGTTATATATGTTTCTTTAATTCTTCGTCAATTTATCCCTTTCTGCATCCATTGTATAAAAAAAGATTAATCAACGTGTGGTTCGTTTGATCTCAGTACTTCATTGGTTAAAATCAGATTATGACGTCGAATTTTCTTGCTTTCCTCTGAATTTCCTATTGCGACGGCATGAAAAAAGGCGACCATGCCTGATTACGTCACATAGAAAGAAAACATCCTCTTTGCATATCATTCGAAAAGAAGGAATAAGTTTGCCTGCATAATGTTAGAAAATCATTAGAAAAACAGATTCCACCATCAAATCTCGTGTAATACGATATGTATCAACTCTCGACAGTTAAATTTTAAATATTTAAAACGCTCGGGCAAGCCTCGCGTTTTAAATTTGAAAATATAACTGTCTCGAGTGGATAAATATCGTATTACACTCGATGCAGTGGTAGAATCTATATACATATATTGAACTTCGTTCCTGTTCATTGTAAACCTTTGATTGTGTTGCAAACATATTCTTCTACAAACTGGTATTAATTAAAGTCAACTCTGATGTTCTGAGTTCTAATCCTCCTCGTCACAAATTGTGTTTGACTCCAATTTTAATTGACAAGGATTGCCAGTTTTCCTGCCGAAAGTCGGTTGAGGTACAAATTTCTTATGCTGGTATCTGTGATGATTTTGTGCTTTTTTAATTTTTAAAGATATACCGGATTTCTCAAATGTCAAATGCGCATTCCGACAATCAATGTCTCTTCAGTGATGCTCTAGGCCAAAATATTTGAAAATCCAAAGCTTATTAAAAATACGAAGAGCTATGAACAAAAAAAGGACTGACTAAAAAGTATAGCCAAAGCTGGGCAAGAAATCAGAGCTTTGTATGAGGAAGATGCAATCCTTAATTTTAAATAATTTAAAGGACGAATTTTATGTATTTTCATGACAGTACCAAAGTACTGGCTACTGGGCTGTTGATACCTTATGACCGGTTTATACCACTACACCGGTAGAGGCTTCGTCCCAGTGGTAATAAAAGCATAAACGGTACATTTTTTCTGCACCAGATGCGCATTTTAACGTGTCACTTTAACAATACACACTAGTACTGATCTTTTACTTTTTACAGTTGATGCTCACTCTCCGTTAAAACCAGGAAATTTAGCGTTCAAAAAGTTTTTTCTTGTATGGATTGAAGCCCTCATCAAGCTGAAAAATATAGATATTGCGAAAAAGAAGATTGATCATTACCTCGAATTGGCAACAACTAAGGTAATGGACATAAAATACCAATTGGAAGGATAAGATATATAACAAAACTTATTTTTTGCTACTATTTCATCATTATATAAATAAATTGTTCTGCATTTCCGAAAGTAGTATAGTTTTGGAAATTGAGTTGAAGAAAAAAAATTTAACAGTGAATAAGAACTCAAATATTTCTAACCATATCAACAATTGTGAGTATATTTTGTAAAGTTATTGTCAAACAAACAAAAACTGACATATGGCCTTGTGAAATAGAGATACCTGAGAAGCGATTTTATATAATAGATTGCTAGTTTCTTAACTGTATTTGGCAATATCTTTCGAAAGTTGGGTCCTCAAAAGCTATTAACTTCATACTTCATTTTGACACAGTTAGCCATCTTTTTTTTCTTTTTAAAAAGACACTGATGAGACAATTGTAGACGAAACGCGCGTCTGATGTGCTATTTTGGAATCTATATTGAGTGTATTGATCTTTTACCAACAGGAAGACCAGGGAGCTGTTACTCCTATGTTGTATCAAATATACAAATTAGAAGAAGAACAAAGGAAGATAGAGGACGAAGTTGTTGATAGCGATAATGAATATGTTAAGGATTCTAATTATACTGGTATTAAACAGGTTTGTACATTGTTAATAGTGTTATCCCCATATATTTTGATCAACCTGCATAAGTGTTTCCAAATGGTTTGGAACAGCTTCATTGATTAATCGCAAAATAACCAAAAAATTGTCATACATGTCAAACAGTTCTATAATACCGATATAGTGATTAAGATTATAACACAATGTTGAATGCTGTACCCCCAAGTTTTGACATTTTTACCTATTATGTGTGTTTGTTTTATTTACACATCGTTGTCAATGTATTGGAATTTTATGCGACTGTCATACAAGTGGCAGAATTCATAAGCTATAAACCCATGTTCAACCCACAATTTTACGTAAGAAAATGCCAGTAATAAGTAGGAAATATGACGTCTGTGATCAGTACGATTGAACTTTTGATTTTGCGATTTTACTTATAACTTTCCGTTTCGAATTTTCCGCAGAGTTCTGTCATTTTGTTATTTTACTTTATACAAGTGAGAGGTTTAGCTAGCTTTAAACCCAGGTTTAAGACTCCCTTTTCTACTTGAGACTTAAGAAAATGTCTGTAATATGTATAATGCATATGACAGCTATTCTTTCGTTTGATGTGTTTGAGCTTTTGATTAGAGACTTTCCGTTTACAATTTTCTTTGGAGTTCGGAATTGTTGTTATTTTACTTTTTAATAATTGATATTCATTACAGCAAAGAATGAAACAGGAAGGAATAAAGGAAAACCATCAGAAAAAGAAACGGTATCGTCGTAAGTAGTCTTAGATATTGTGTGTTTATGTTCTCAATTTAATTGTAAAACATCACTTTTGTTATGATCAATGTGAATGAACCAAAT
The DNA here is from genome assembly GCF_963676685.1 of Mytilus edulis. Lineage (NCBI taxonomy): Eukaryota > Metazoa > Mollusca > Bivalvia > Mytilida > Mytilidae > Mytilus > Mytilus edulis. The sequence continues at coordinate 9,369,895 of NC_092344.1, forward strand.
TACACGGAGTTAGCAACTAGCTAATACATTCGGATTTAATTTAATCACACAACTTGGTTAGAATAGCGCACGGGGCTCTTTTCCAGTGTTCAAACCTCACAATATCAATGATCGCATTCGATCATCGAGTTTAGGTACTTCGATGAATGTCACACAAATAAGAGGTTCAGTTAGCTTTATTAGAAGGTTTAATCCACGAATTTTCTTCACAAGAAAATGCCTGTTCCAAGTCTGGAATATGACTGTAGTTATCCATTCGTTTAATGTGTTTGAGCTTAAGTTTTGCCATTTGATCGGGACCTTTAAATTTTTCTTGGAGGTTGGTATTTTTTTATTCTACTCTTTACAGATTGACTCATCATCCCACAGAAAACGATACGATTTTTCGATTTTCAATTATCAGGATATGTGTTCTCAGAATTAGGTTTGCTTATAGTCCTCTTTATTTATCTATTAGTAAAAAAACTCATCAATGATACCAGGATTGAAATTTGTATTTGCGCCAGATGCGCGTTTTGTCTACAAAAGACTCATTAGTGAGGCTTGAACGTTAATTAATAATTATGACTATATCATTGATCTTTCACGTCAACACAGAAGTACACACGTCGTGTTTACATTTGTATGTGTCTCTCTCATGACAATTGATGTTAAAATTTCTGTTGCACTTTTTATACAAACAAAGGCATTGGTTTTATTTAGTGCTGAAAGGTTAAACGATTTAACGAGTTTTTTTGAATAAGAAGAATTTGTATGTTTTGTTTTTCTGATCCAACTCATAGAAGTAATCACCTATAAAATTGCTACATGTTATATGAGAAAATCATTTTAAACAAACACTGTTTCAGCAAAAAGAGTAAATGAACCGTTGGAATCATTTACAATGCCAACTTCATGGAATGGATTCCAAGGTAAATGGCCTAAAATCTTAAAAGAACTTTCACGCTCTAATGAATGTATCAGCTCTTCAAATGAAAACGAAACAATATACATTCCAAAAGGTCACGAAGTTTCTGATGTCGAAAGCGATGATGAATTTGACAAAATGTCTAGAGACAATTGGATAGGCTCTGATGATACAAGCAGTGATTACGAAGACGATGGTGACAGCGAACCAATTGATTATTACGAACAGAGTGTTATGATGTACGAACATAATCATGATAATGAGTTAAATGAGCATGATGTCCTTACAAATGGTATTATATTATCAGAAAGATATTTAAACCAACATTCAAAACATAAGAAACAATACTTTCAGTACGAAGAATTCTACGAGAAAGAAAAAATGATAGAACTTTGTAAAAGATCTCCAAACAAATTTAAGAAATGTACAGTTAAACTTGAGGCTGCGCATAGGGCAATATGCAAAATCACGGACCATTCTGGTGAAAAATCCGAAATTGAGATATCTGGAAGGTCGAAAATAGGAAAGGTTTTTAATGACGATGAGGTGTGTGTTGAAATACTAAAGGATGAGATAGAAGAATACAAAAAGAACAATCATATTGGTCCAAGGCTTAATGTTACTGTAGAAAAGTCCAAAATAAATTTGAAAGTTTATGGTCAAATAAGAGGAGTTTTGAAAAGATGTCATCACGCAAACGTTAAACACCCAGTATTTGTTTGTATGTTGGATGAAGCAGAATATCATTTAATGAGACCAGTATCAAAAGCAATACCAAAACTTCATATAATGAAAAGAAAGTGTACAAATGATTATCAAATTGATGTATACAATTATGATAAAGAGAAGGGAGAACTTAAACACAAAGAACTTTTCAATATCAAGCCAGGAGAAATAGAGAACTACATATTTTTGGTAGCATTGATCTGTTGGCATGACATATACCCACGTGGTGCCGTTATAAAAGTATTGAATGCAAAGAGTGGTATGAAAACAGGAATGGAAATCTTGAAACTTCAACACCAGGTGCCTACTACGTACAAAAATGAAACCATAGCAAATCTTAATTGGTTGCTAGAATTAGATGAACCTCTTGTGTGTAAAAAAGATAGAACTGACTTAACAGGTATGGAGATTTTCACGATTGATCCATCAAATGCTAGAGACTTAGATGATGCTTTAAGCATCGAAGAGGTAACTGACATATATAGAGTTGGTGTGCACATTGCAGATGTCACAACTTACATTGAAAAGGATAGCCACATTGATGTTGAAGCTTATGAGCGTGCCACAACTTTTTATCCCGGCCAAGGTATCAATCCATACCACATGTTGCCTAAACCATTAAGTACGAAATTGTGCAGCTTAATTCCAGGAGAAACGAGACCAACAATATCCATATTTTTCACCTTTGACAAAAAGAAAGGTCTCCAAAAGCATTTAACTAAAATTAAAAGAAGTCAAATAAAATCAAGTAAACAGCTGTCATACAGAGAGGCTCAAGACATCATTCTTAAAGTTGATACCACGATTTCAGATTCAATATGTAAGCAAGTTAATTGCTTGTTCAAACTTGCTAAAAACCAAAGGCTTAATAGATTGGGAAGTGGCATGTTTTACTTTCCGATGGCAGTAGACGGTGAGGATGACGATTTCACGGATACACTGGAGGCTCATTATTTGGTAGAGGAATTCATGATACTTGCTAATCATACAATAGGGAAATTTCTTATAGAAAAATTTAAAGATTGCATTCCACTTAGAGTACAGAAGCCACCGAACCCGGAGCAAGTAAGAACATGGTTGGAATCCCATAAATATTATGCTGATTTGATAGTAAAGTTACAGGAAATTCGGCCGTCTCCAACATTATGGCACGATCGAAAGCTAACAATTGAAAAAACTCCGACAGGAAGATATACTAAACTTCTCATGTACCAACATTGGGTTTGGAAAAAACTACTGTTAGCAATCGATAGAAAGGATTACAAAGTCGCTAGTCAAATCATAGGTTGTGATGAACTACATCCATTCTCGTGTTTAGCACTTGACGAGTGGTATGATTACCAAGAAAGAGCAGAATACAAATGTTCAGGCGAAGTACGTGCAAGACAAGATGGTTCGCATTTTACCCTAGGAATGTTTCCATACACTCAGTTTACATCACCAATTCGACGATATGTAGATATCATTGTTCACCGGTTATTGCATTGTGCTTTAGATAAGAAGGGTCCTTGCTACACAAAAGATGAAGTTTCCGAACTGTGTTGTTACTTAAATGAAGTGACAAGGCGAGCAAAGACTTACCAAAAACAATGCAGGGCGTTGACATGGGGATATAAATTAATGAAAGAGCCTCAAATTTTACATGGATTTGTTAAAACTGTTTCAGATAAAGAGATATCAGTTGTTTTCCCAGGTCATAGATATCTACCAAAAAGTTCGAAAACTATCCAACTAAATTATCTAAATGCTGCAAAGAAACCAGAATTTAAGACAGATAGGTTAAATGGTCGAAAAATTCTAGAACTTACTTGGAAAAAGAGATTATACTCCTTCAACGGGTATACACCTATCAAGAAGAAGGAAATTAATGAAGATGGTTACAGATTAAATCCTCATAACAGGGGATTTTTCCAGCAACAAAGGAAATGGAAAGAAATAATGGAGAGATTCACATCAGCAAAAAGTCCAAGGGATACAATGAAAAAGTTACTAGAAACTATCAAAAATGATGAATTAGGAGATTCGAAGGAAAACGTAGACAAACTAGTCGAAAACATACCATCATGTTTTGAGACAGTAAAAGACGTCAGTTCTGAGGTACGAGAAGGATCCATTACATTACAAAGTTGTAAGTTTACCATGACATTTAATCACCAACAAATAGTACCTCTTCAGCTATCTGCCGAATCCGTTAAGGGTGTACTCGTTCCACAAATCGAGATCTTCGATATGACAAAAAATGTCAAACATTGTTTCCTTCATGTCAAAGACCCTGTAAAATATCTAGAGCAATACGCAACTTCTCCGTCCAAAGAGAGGTACTTAAGTGCAGTCGATTATCTTAGAACGTGGAAACCATTAGTAGAAATGGAATCAGCTGCAAACTCAGTTAAAAGTAGTACAGCGACAATTAATGATGTTCCTGTTAAATTTCTCTCACAGTATGAAGGAAAATTTTCATTAGGCAAAGGATTTTGTGACCAAAGGAACATTGAGATAAACAAGACACCTTTAAGTGTGTTTCTCACTGATAATGAAGAAGCAATGGATGAAGAAAATGAGGAAGGCATAAAGGAAATTGCTAGTCCAGATTATATATGTATAAAGTGTCCGATTTTCAAACCGTCAATAGACAAATGGGATATAATCAAAGGAAATATTGCACCCACTGATTATATCATTTGGATGGCACATGCAAAAATTGATAGAGCCCAAGTTCGAAAAGGAAAAACCGATTTTATATTCCGACTTCATAGAAATAGCAAACCGGTTCCTCTTGAACTAATGAAAGAAGATAGCAGGCATAGATACAGCATTGAAATCATTTTCAAATCCAGTGCAGATCAGTAAGTACAAATATCTTTCATTGTCGAAGTACTTATTTATGTTTATTGTGTTTTAAAGTTTTTAGTTTGAATTATCATGTAATTTATAGATGCTACAAAAACTTTTAATAATAAGAAATAAACATATTGATATTAATTAAGAATGTGATTTTAAGAGTCAATGTTATCAACTCATTACATTTTTTTTAAAGGAGAATCGATGCAGTTCTCCAATGCCTAAACAAAGCCACCACCCTAGCTAAAGCCATAGCCTTAGGAACTTCAATGCCAAAACTTGGTAATTTTAATATATGTACTACTGTTGCCTTTATTTATACGTATACAAGAATGCAACAACACAAAACAATATTGACATATAAAGATTACAACAACACCAAAGCAAGAATGATAATAAGATGCTCAACACTAACTAAATACAACATTCAATGATATTTTGCACAACAAATATCCAAAGTGAACAAAACCTGGTGTGAAATAATGTCATAAGTGTTATTTGTTTTGCACAATAATGAACATCATACAAATTAAACACAATAAAAACGTATGTAGAAAACGTAAAGTTATAAAACATATATTACCTATGTATATAAAATTGAGAATGGAAATGGGGAATGTGTCAAAGAGATAACAACCCGACCAAATAAAAAACAACAGCAGAGGGTCACCATCAGGTCTTCAATGTAGCGAGAAATTCCCGCACCCGGAGGCGTCCTTCAGCTGGCCCCTAAACAAATATATACTAGTCCAGTGATAATGAACGCCATACTAATTTCCAAATTGTACACAAGAAACTAAAATTAAAATAATACAAGACTAACAAAGGCCAGAGGATCCTGACTTGGGACAGGCGCAAAAATGCGGCGGGGTTAAACATTTTTGTGAGATCTCAACCCTCTCCTATACCTCTAACCAATGTAGAAAAGTAAACGCATAACAATACGCACATTAAAATTCAGTTCAAGAGAAGTCCGAGTCTGATGTCAGAAGATGTAACCAAAGAAAATAAACAAAATTACAATAATACATAAATAACAACAGACTACTAGCAGTTAACTGACATGCCAGCTCCAGACTTCAATTAAACTGACTGAAAGATTATGATTTCATCATATGAACATCAGGCACAATCCTTCCCGTTAGGGGTTTAGTATCATACCATCATAACATATATGAGAAGAACATAACCCGTGTCATGCCAACAACTGTTTTTAGAATAAATGTGTTTAGTTCCGATGCAAAGACCTTATCAGTGACTCAATATTAACGCCAAAATATGCAATCTTTAATGACTTGACAACAGTATCGTAATTATATCCCTTCTTAATAGGTCTATTCAAAGGTTTTGTAAGTTTCTGAGGTGAATACTGACACCTTTGTGCTTATAAAGAAAATTTCCATACAAAATTGGATGTGAAATACCTGAACGTATTAGAAGTCTGCATGTTGAGCTATATTTACGAATGATGTCTTTATACCGATGATAAAATTTAGTAAATGTTTTGACTAGTTTGTGATATCGAAAACCCTGGTGTAATAATTTTTCAGAAATACATAAATTTCTCTCGTTAAAATCTAAAACATTTAGTATACATTATATAATTGACGTTGTAATTTTTATTCCAATGAAGAAGACCGTAATGGCTGAAACGTATAGGAAATTCTGTCATAGTTATTATATTAAAGATGAGATAAGATAAGATAAGATAAGATAAATAATAGTTTATTAAAGTGTCACATATTGATCTACATTAAAATACATAACAACGTTAACATCATAAAAAAAAGGATCAATACCCAGCCTATAAAGACTTACGAGACACTGTATATACAAATAAAAGCTATAACAGTTATACTGAAGGAAAATGTTTTTTTTATAAAAAGGCATAGTCATGCATTACTAATATCGGAAATTGATGAGACTGTCATTAAAGTGAGAGGGTTAGCGCTATAGAACCAGGTTTAATCCACCATTTTCTACATTTGAAAATGCCTGTACCAAGTCAGGAATATGACAGTTTTTGTCCATTCGTTTTTGATGCGTTTTGTTATTTGATTTTGCCATGTGATTATGGACTTTCCCAATTGATCTTCCTCTAAGTTCAGTATTTTTGTGATTTTACTTTTTACATGATTTAAAACTCATTAAATATGTACACACAATTATAAAATATCTATTCATGAATGCTTCAAAATAATAATATAGAACTTACTAATAAAAATCAACAATAAATACAAAAGAAGTATAATTACAGTTTAGTTCGCTTAAAAACGCCACTAGGGTAAAGGTTAAAAAAAAATCAGTAAGAATTCAGTTTTAGTTCAGTAAAAATTTTAGTAAAAATTACAGTAAAAATTTAACGATGAATTCAAAATAAATTCGTTAAGTAAAGATTTACAAAGTAAAACTACAAAAAAAGGAAATTTAAATCAATACATTAAGTTTAAACAATATTATATAAATTTTTAACGTCTCATAAAACATTTATGGAGTGTATTAGCCAAAAGTGGTTGGATTTCATCACATTTCATTAAAGATGTAAACTTGTGTGCAGTTGTTAATATTTCAAAATTGTCAATCAACTGTTTAGCATTTTGAAAAAGTTCAAATCTAATTTCCGAATAGAGCGGACAGTTCATCATGAAGTGTATTTCATTTTCTACGGTTGAATGGTCACATAGTTTACATAATCGTTCATTCAAGGGTATCTGCGGTCTGGAATATCGTCCCGTTTCAATAGCCAAAGGCAACGCTCCACTTCTAAAAAGTGTAATTGTTTGTCTTACGGAACGTGGGATGTTACGCTGTATGTATTGTTCAGTTTTAACATTTTCTTTGTATAAGCGATAAGTTCGTAGCTTATTTCCGTTTGGCTGATTTCTGTCATTAAAAAGATCTGATAAAAATTCATCATTATCTAGAATTGTCAGTTTGTCTTTAATTAAATGTACTGCTGTTTTTAATGATATTTGAGTGTTATTGACTACATCTGCACATTCAATAGAGTTTATATAACCGGTCACTTGCTTGTGCCATCCTTTCCGACGTCTTGAGGCCCAGTCCGACACCGTTGAAATAAGTCTGTCATCGTCTTTATTTTAGTCTACATAATAGACGGATGCATGACAGTTTTTGTTTATTGAAACACGTTATCAGTCCTTAATCGCCACGTACTGCGGAGTTTGATGTTCGTTTTCCTACAGCTAGAAATAATTTGCAGGCTTTGTTTTGAACACTGTTAATCACACCATATTGTTTTGTTCCCCATATACCACTTCCATAGAATAGGATAGGCTCAACTGTTGATTCATACAGCTTGAAGAAAACAGGATGAGTCATACCTCCACTACTTATAAATTTTCCGTATAGGGCGCCTAGTGCACGACTAGCCGACTTGTCCAATTTTCCAACAGCTTTTTGCATGTTCAAATGTTCATCCAGCCAAAGGCCTAGGCTTCATATGAATCAGCATATCCGATGTTAAACAACCAATCAGAGACTGCATATATAAAGATACATGTTTGTGAAATGTGTAAATGTTTGTTTGTGTGTTTGTGTAATGGCATGATGTTGAGTAAAATTTGGGAAGTTTAAGACGCTCAAATTATATTTTTATAATACAATAAAAAATGTGTCATCGTTACATTCACATATACAAAAAAAAATTCTGATTTTTTTTATTCTTTAGATAAAGGCCATTTTAAACTAGGCAGAGACACCGAACCAGACGTTACGGATATAGGATTGGTTGGTAACAACAAACAACAGTATAATGCTATACAGAGGGCGTTGACAACTTCATTTAGTTTAATACAAGGTCCACCAGGTAATTTTCTATACCAATAATTGTTATAACATGTGAAATATGGGATCATCAGGAATTAAATGTTGACATAGATATGAAAAAGTTAAAGTTTTTAAAAATTGTATCAATATTAAATATTACGAATATTTGGTGAAATAGATCATAGTCGAAAAAAATATGGCATCTGTTGTTTTGCTTAGGGAAAGACAAGTTCCGTTTTTTGGGATATACCATCAGCCAGAAATTAAATTTGAACAATAAGATAAAATTAAATTTGAACAATAAGATAAATAACAATAACATTGCTTATCATCTTTAAATGCCTTTATTCTTATAAAGTGGACCTGATGGTTGTTCTGTATAGATCCGTTTGGATTTTATCCTGGCTTACAAAATATTATTTATGGATAGTACATTTTTAAAGGTTAATCCGGGATCATTACTAAGTTCATTAAAATATATATCAGACGCTATGTATGTAAATCAATTTCAGACATAATAATCTTTTCTACATTTGAAAAAGTGAACTCATTTCAAATTATTTCCACTAAAATTCAACTTAAGAATGCTGAACATTAAAATATGTGCATCAATTTAGGAGATAACTGTATTGTATTTTAAGCTTGGCTTTCGTAAAACGTATATTACTGTCGCAAATTGAGTTTACCTAGCGACGCGTAGCGGAGCTAGGTAAACGGATATTTGCGACAGTAAAATCAAGTTTTACGAAAGCAAAAGGGTGAAAATTAATTGGGTTCGTGTTGCTAATTCTTTAGTTTTCTATGTTGTGTCATGTGTACTATTGTTTGTCTGTTTGTCTTTTTCGTTTTTAACCCGGGCGTTGTTAGTTTATTTTTGATTTATGAGTTTGACTGTCCCTCTGGGATCTTTTGTCCCTCTTTTATCGTTACAAACAAATTGCATTTAAATTGAATATCATAGTAACCTTTGTTTTAATTGCTCGGTCTTTAGTTTTGTAAATTGTTGTATGTCTTATGATGTTATTTGTTCATTGCTTTGTCAGTTCGTTTTGAACCTTTGATTTTGAATTTTCTTTTGGTATCGCATGCTTCTTTTTCACCAAGTACTTCATCCTATAAACTGAATGTTTTGGGTTTTGCGTTTATGATCAAGGTTAACTCAGAATGACTTTTAGAAACATGCTGTCAAATTCATTATTTTGGATCTACTTATACACTTATAAGGTTCCCATAATTTTCAATTACAAACTCATATTTACATTTAAGGTACTGGAAAGACCTACACAGGTATCAAGCTGGTTTACCTGTTTAATCAAATCAACCTTAAATGGCAGGAGATGGGTCATGAAATGAAACAGATTATTTTCTGTGGTCCATCAAACAAATCAGTAGACCTGGTGGCAAGTAAGTGGTTTTAGTTCACCTGGCCCTACGAATCAAGTGAGCTTCTCTCATCGTCGTCGTCGTCTGTTAACTTTTACAAAACACTTCTCCGCTGAAACTAGGTTGAGATCTATCTGCCCTGAAATATTCAGACGAATCAGAAAACACGTTGTTGGGTTGCTGCCCCTCAATTGGTAATTGTAGGGAATTTTTGCAGTTTTTGGTTTATTATCTTGTATATCATTTTAGATAAAAATAAACAGCAATAATGTTCAACACAGTAAGATCTACAAATAAATCAACATGACCAAAATGATCAATTGACCCCTAAGGAGTTATAGCCCTTTAAAGTAAATTTTTAACAATTTATCGACATTTATTGTAATCTTTTACAAGAAAATTCTTCTCTGAAACCACTGGGACAAAGGCCACTATCTTCATTAGGGTATGGAGTTTAAAAATGTGTCCTATGACCACGCTTGCCAACCAACATGGCCGATATGGCTAAAAGTAGAACATAGGGGATAAATGCTGATTTTAGCTTATATCTCTGAAACTAAAGCAAAAGTATTATTGTTCAATTATTTTATGCATCAATTGTAAATAGAAATGTCAGGTGAGCGACACAGGCTCCTTGGAGCCTCTAGTTTTCGTAAACAAATATTACAAACTGACACCATTAAGCAGTTTCTAAAGTCAAGTCTCCCAAAATAGATAAATGATATTTATATACAGAGCATTTCAACAAAAGTTGTTTGTCTTTCGCTTTTGATATCTAAATATATCTAAATTTTTAGGGTGGATGAAGAGAAGGTTAGGCGATAACTGTCCCCAAATGGTTCGATGGTATGGGAGTTCTATTGAGGATCAGGAATTTCCTATTCCTGGAAAAACGCCTCCAAATTCACGTGGAGAAAGAGCAAAGGCTGACGAAAATTTGCGTGGAGTATCCATGCATATATTAATTAGGCAGCTGGGAAAACCTTACCAGGAGGAGATTTCTGCTTATGACAGGCAGTTTAAACAACATCCGGATGGAGTTGATTATAAGGTTGTAACAAAGTACAGAAGCATTATCTCTAAAGCTGTTATTGAAGAGGTCAAGCGATATGACGTTGTATTTTGTACCACAGCTATGGCAACAAATCCTAAACTTCTGAAAGGAACAAGGGGTAGGATTTTTCAAATTATCATTGACGAATGTGGAATGTGTACTGAACCCGAAAGTATAACCTCCATTATAGCAACAAGAGCTGAACAAGTAGTACTTATTGGTGATCACAGACAACTACGACCAATTGTTAAATCTACCTACGCCGCCAAACTAGGATTAGAAAAGTCTTTGTTTGAAAGATATGCCAATAAAGCAACTCTTTTGACTTCACAGTACAGAATGGTATGTATCATATCAATAATCCCTTATAACCATTTAGAACCACATTATTTGTTATAATCAAAATAAAAGAATAGCCAATGCTTACTTGAACTTTTCTAAAGACAACTGCTAATTCTTAAATATTTAACATATTTGGGTTTAGCTTTTAAATCCTCGGTATTTCAAACATTAGTTGCATTCTTTCAGTGTCATTTCAAATAAACTAAAGTTAATAACAATATGTATTTCGATCATCTCAACTGTATATTTGGACGTCTGTGCTGTATCTACAATATATCAATAATCCAAGTGATTTTATTCTATTTATAGAATCCTGAAATATGTGCATTTGCTTCGCATCAGTTTTATAACAATAGATTAAAAACAAAGCCGTCATGTACATGGATGACCAATATTCCATTGAGATCTTGGATAAATAAAAATATTCCAGTAATATTCTGCAATGTTGCGGGAAAGGAGGATTATCTTCCTTTTGACACAGATGAAGGAAATGAACAGTCCTGCTCTAACCAAGAAGAAGTGGAACATGTGGTATGTCAATTATTAAAGTATGTTTGAAAAAGTCTTCTAATTACCACTGAATGAACTATAAGTTATTGAACTGATTATGCATATATTTGCATGGCTAAGGTGTACAAAAAAAAGGTAAATTTTATTTCAGAAGGATTAAGTAAATTAAGGATTGAGTAAGGATTATGTAAAGCCTGTTGTTGTATTTGCTCCTGAACCTTCATATATAAGACTTATAAAAGGTCTGGCTTCTAGCAGATGAGATAAACGTTATTCTTGATTTTCTCATTGATATCGGTTTCATACCAGTATACGGTTTGGGTTTTGATCATTGATCGAGTCTACACGATGACCTGTAATTGTTAACTTCTACGTCATTTGGTTTCTGGTGCAGTGTTCACGCTTTTGCTATAACCAGATCTTCTTATTTTCATAGTATAGTGATATCATTACCACTGTGTCGTTACCGCTGCTCCACTGCGAGAGAGTAGAATCCTTCCAATATTCTTTGAATCATAATATACATGGTTCGTGTCAAAGATGACAAACACTATGGTTCAATCTTCGTAACCATAATTTTGTCTGATTTTCATCGAGTTCGACATCATTGAATGAGACTTAACGTATTGAACTGAGCTACACTGATGATACCACTAGTGCTAAACAACAATATATCGCTTACAGGGCACCTGAGATAATTTTTAAGTTTAAGTTTTAAGTAGGGGTTGTGTCTTTCAGTCTTTAGATTTGTATGTTTGGTCTTTTTGTCGTATTTCGGCTGTTGTCATGTCGTTGTCAACTTTCAATTTTTATCTTCGTATCTTTTGCAATTATTTTAAGTATAAAGTATGTGTTTTTTCAAGATTTTTCAATGAGGCAGTATCATATTTTGAACACCTCTTACAAAAACATTCAACAAATAAACTCATCATAAATACCAGGACTAAATTTTGTATATACGCCAGACGCGCGTTTCGTCTACAAAAGACTCATCAGTGACGCTCGAATAAAAAAAAGTTAAAAAGGCCAAATAAAGTACGAAGTTGAAGAGTATTGAGGACCAAAATTCCTAAAAAACAACAAACAAACAAACAAGCGCAAACATTTTTAAATTTTAGAATATTTTGAAAAAGTGTATAATCACAAAAAAAAAAACTCCGTGGAAAATTAAAAAAGGAAAGTCTCTAGTCAAATGACAGCTCAAACGTATCAATAACAACTGCCATATTCCTGACTTGGTACAGGCATTTTTTTATGTAACAAATGGTGGATTTAACCTGGTTTTATAGCTAGCGAAACCTCTCACTTACTTTCCTTTACGTACACTTTACCAATCTTTGTTTATCACAAGAGAAAATTTCGAGTTCCTTTTCGTTTCCTAAGGCATTTGTCCCGTAAACGTTTCTATTGGGGCCATTTTGTTTTGGTATGGTTATCTGTCCATTCAGCCATCTGTTTTATCAGGAAGAGATAAGAAATTTCGAACTGAGCAGATTATCGTCTCAACTTGAAATAGTTTAAATATTCACAAAGTTGAGAACGTTTCAAAATACATACCAAAATCAGGCGTTTGGTTCAGACTATACAGTTCTTTCAACATTAAATCGTAATACTGCGAGTACTCTTTTACCATAAATACTTCTAAGACTTCTAAGAGACATTTATGTATGTACACAGTTGTACTAAACACCATTATGACCAACTTCCGTTAAAAAAAGTGCAACAACAAAATACCAATGTTCAAGGTAAATTAAAATGAGAGGAAGTATATTAAACCTGACTCAATCAACGATATCCTGACTCGGAACAGTTACTTTCCTATTTTCTCGTTTCTCATTTTATATAGATTAAACCGTTTGTTTTCCTATTTGAATGGTTTTGCACTAGTCAAAATTAAAATCACAAAAATACCGAACTCAGAGGAAAATCCAATCGGAAAGTCCATAATCGCATTGCAAAATCAAATGACAAGACACATCAAAAACGAATGGACAAGAACTTTATGGATCTTTATACCTTGCTGTTCGGTGTGAGCCGTTTTGTGACTTGGATGGAGAGTTGTCTAGTTGGCACCCATACTACATTATCTATATATTAGGTTAATGTTAGAGTAGTATTGAAGGAACCGATTTAAAAAAAAAGAAAAATACAAACCTGGCAATACAGAAATAGAATAATTTTGTTTTGAAAAGGTAAAGATTTTTAAACATCTGGTTGATGAAGAATTGATAGATCCAGAATACATCAACATCATGAGTCAATATAATGCCCAGTGTACAGCTATCAGGAAATCACTAAATGCAGAAAAGTTTATAAAGTTCAACGTGAATACAGTTGTAGCTAGTCAAGGTTTGTCAATAACTTTTATTATAACAGAATATGGACGTGTTTTTCGAGACATGTAGAGTTCAATGATCATTTACTACTTGTATTTGTAATTTCAAAATGAGATATAATTGATGTCTATCAATGAACCAAAAAGTAAAATCACAAAAATACTGAATACCGAGGAAAATTCGAAAGTCCCTAATCAAATTGCCAATCAAATGATAAAGCACATCAAACGAATGGATAACTTAAGACAACAGTAGTATACCGCTGTTCCGAATTCATAAATAGATTGTGAAAAAAAATCTGGGTTACAAACTGCAACTGAGGGAAACACATCAAATATAAGAGGAGAACTACGACACAACAGAAACACAACATTAAATTGTAACACACAAATAAACAAACTATAATATAACAATGGCCATTTTCCGAACTTGGTACAGGACACTTTAGGAATGAAATAGTAGTTGAACCTGGTTTTGTGGCATGCCAAACCTCCCACCTTTATGGCAATGTTAAATATAAATTAAAATGACATTATTACATGACAGGACTACAATACAAATAAATGGGAGAACATATAGGACAGAGAATACGCTAGACGCGCGGTTCGTCCACACAAGACTAACCAATGACGCTCAGATGAAAAAAGTTCGAAAGCCGAAAACAGGTACAAAGTTGAAGAGCAATAAGGACCAAACGTACCAAAAAGTTGTGCCTAATACGGCTAAGGTTTTCTGCCTGGGATAAGAACATCCTTATTATTTAGAGTAATTCATACTTTTGCGAACAGTTAATTTTGATAACATGACTATATAATAGATATACATGATAAACCGAAGTAGTGAATAACTACAGAATAGGAACAGCACATAAAAATTTACAGCCGAGCTAGCCAAAGCGTTAAACGCACAAAGTGACGTCACATTTAAATTTCTAAAAATACTAACAAATGACTTGGTACAGGCATTTTCATGATTTACTTTGGTAGTGGGTTGCTGCTCGCAATAAAGCTTTTAAACCAAGAGTTCCAAGCTGTGAAGTTGAATCATCCCTTCGTAAATTTTACGGACGCCCTCATGAGTTGGTTTACCGTTATGGAATAACCGTTTTTACCCTTTATTTTCACGAATGTGACCTACCGAATTAGACTGTTTACCGGATTTGTACTAACATAAGTATTACGACAGTTGCCATATGTGGAGCAGGATCTGCTTACCCTTCCAGGGCATATGGTATCACCCCCAGTTTTTGGTGGGGTTCGTGTTGCTTAATCTTTAGTTTTCTGTGTTGTGTCTTGTGTACTGTCTGTTTGTCTTTGTCTTTTTCTTTTTTAGCCATGGCGTTGTCAGTTTATTTTCAATCTATAAGTTTGACTTTCCCTCTGGTATCTTTCGCACCTCTTAAATAAAGTTAGGAACCGACAAAATAGTTCGCCTCTCTTTACAAAGAAGTTTAATGTTATTACTAAATATAACTTTGCATTAGTACCAATAAAATACTGATGAAATGTTTGCTGTTGTCGAAATAACTGTTCAGGAGTTTTACCGCTTGAATTATGTTGCAAGAAGAAAGGGAATGCTTGAAATGACAACTTAAGAACTAAATACACCTGTTGTGCTTTCTTTCTTTATTTTGTGACGTTTTAAGAGAGTTTGTTGGCTGAGGTTTTGAATGTGTTCGTATGATGAAAATGAGCAGTCATTTCGCATTCCTTTTATTTATTGGGTTGTGTTCATCCATATGGAAGGCCTAGGTTTAATTTTCTGTAAAAGAATTAATGATTGGTATCTCTTAATATTATGCTGATATATATGTAGGTGGTGAATGGGACTATGTTATCATGAGCCTGGTACGATCTTTACCACATTATAGAATAGAACCAAAACCTACGTTGGGCTGGTGCAAACAGAACCTTGGTTTTATCACTGACGAACATCAAACAAATGTGGCATTGACAAGAGCACGTAAAGGGCTAATAGTTGTAGGTAAGTTGACAGGATATTTGTCTTAAATATAAATAATCAAAACTAGTAAAAACAAATGAAAAATGATAAGATAGAAATGTCCGGTTCTTCTAGTCAGTACTGCTGAAAATGTTCAATGCTAATATTGTATATTTGTAGACAAAACCCCTAGAAAAACCCATATGATATCTAATAAAATTATTTTAAAGTATCGAGAAATATCCAAACAAAAATATGGGTCATGTTCATTCATATGGCCAAACAAAAATATGGGTCATGTTCATCCATATGGCATAGTCAAAATATGAATTATCTATTGTCAGAATGTACAACAAAGTGAAAAAAACAAAATGAAATTAAAAGACTTGAAATGGAACATGAAACGAACTATTTACTGACAAAGAAATATTTGAAAACTGGATTGGAAGATTGAAAATTGGCCTTGTGTAGTAGTTAATGAAACGAGCCCCTCTTTTTCAAAATAAATAAAAGTTTTTTATATGCATTAAACGTAGATCTCTGAACACACGCCATCCATTCTAATAAAAAGCCATACTTTCTATATGATAAGGTGACTAAGGAATATATCTGGGACAAGGTTTTCCCCATATTCGAATCCTATGGTGTTTTTCAGTATCAAGACTTGATATATATATACACATATATATACTATTTACTGACAAAGAAACGTTTAATGCATATAAAAAAACTTTTATTTATTTTGAAAAAGAGGGGCTCGTTTCATTAACTACTACACAAGGCCAATTTTCAATCTTCCAATCCAGTTTTCAAATATTTCTTTGTCAGTAACTAGTATATATATGTGTAAATATTTCTTTGTCAGTAAATAGTATATATATGTGTAAATATTTCTTTGTCAGTAAATAGTATATATATGTGTATATAAAAATAAATATATATATATATATGTGTGTATTATAGGACATAAGGAGTTGTTAACGTGTAATGAGGTATGGGGAAATTTTATTAACCATTATGGCAGACGGGGCTGTGTGGTTGATAAAGAAGAATTTCCACCACAACCAGTTCCAAAAAGGAAAAAGAAGAAGTCAAAGAATAGAGGAAAGAAAACGTTTGAAGAACAAACCGAAAATCTTGATCAGGTCAATAATGGCCATGAAGAATCCTGAATGATTAATAAGAAGCCTCTAAATACGCGTCGTGTAGTATGCTTTCAATTCAGATGGTTACATAATCTTTCAAATACATTCTCTATCTACTATAATTACAGTTATGAAATTAGTTTTATATACACAAATTTGGAGATGTGAAATTGTTGTCAATGAGACAACTATCCATCAAAGACAAGGAGGAAAACAACAACTTGTCACTGTATAACATTCATGAATAAGCAGAACTGATACCGTTTAGTAAATATAAAAATATAAAGATGTGGTACGATTGACAATGAACAATCTCCGAAACCAAAAAGATTGTTATTTAGTGGTCTTTGAACCGGTAAAAATATTTTTGTGGAGATCTTTCAGGTTTCTGAAATTGAAAAACCCAATCACAGTTTCACACATATATATTTTAAATCAAATCCACTTTATCTTAGATAAAATATTTACTCATAACTTAATCTAGCAAGGGTACAATAGACTGAGATAACGACATAATTTCTGAAGTAGCAAATTAGAACTAATGAGGTGTGTATGTAAATAAAAATATGTTTCGTCGTCTGAGAGAACATTGTGTTACTGTATTGTATGTTCTTCGTAGACAATTTATGTATTACAAGTTGATTGGAACGTTAAATAGTTATTGTGATAATCATATGTGAAGTTAGGCTTGACGACTTTTAATATTTCATATCCGTGTTGTATTTGATAATACTATTTGCGAAGGAATTTTAAATTGTTATAAGCGGATGATATGTATGACAATGATAGGAGGAACACAATAAAATTAACTTGAAAGATGATTTTATAATATCTATTGAACTTATGACTGTATGATTAACATGTATAATTATTTCCATAGTGTTATACACTTTTACAAAAAAATATAAGCCTGGTACCTTTGAGAACTATTATTCTTCCTATTTTTATTGTACGACTTAATGGAAAACATAACTTTCTCTGAAGTTTTAGTCTGTTCGAACAAAGATTATCTTCCCATAGAATATCTTACCATATTTCAAAACAATTAATACTATTTGAAAGGTTTTTTACTAGTAATTTTGACACTTCTTTTGACGAATATGTATATGTTAACAAATTATTTAAATCATATGTAAAGAAAAATATTTGACCTTAAACGAGGGGAAGTGGGGCTTCATCAATAGGAAAATTTAAAGTTAAATAGCAAAAATATTTTTTATAATCAATATGAAAAGAAAAGTTGTTTAAATTCATCTTTATATGATGAACATTAATACAACTTAGTCCTTTGATAAAATGTTTTTGTCGAACATTTAATTAGACTTCTATACGTATATATCAACCAACATCGTCTTCACAACATACTTAATTACATGATGATACAGAATTATTTGTAAACGATTAGTTTAGTGCGAATACGAATACTTTATTTCTCAGTGCAATATACTGATTTGCTTTCTCTTTTTTTTAATCACAAAATGCATTTTTCTTTATATCTTATTCAAAAACATGTATATAATTAACAAAATATTGAAAACACTTTCAACAATTATATTGCAATTATGATATTTTGATCATAACTGATGTTTTATTATATTAAAAACTGTGATATGCACTTTGACTTGGATAGACAATTATCAAGTTAAGAATTCTATAGTTGTAGATATTTCTAATCAGAATAAGTTGAATATGTTTGTTCTTGTTGTAATATATAAGTATTTATGTTTTGCATACAAATTAAAAACTGTGATTTGCTTCGATGATTTTTGTTCATGAAAGTGTGTTATTTGTGGGTCTTTATTTTTGTGAAAAATGTTGACATTGTGAATTGAATTTGCTTAAATTATTGAGATACTATACATGCTATAATTAATACTTATTTTGTTTTATATTGAAGAGATAGAAAAATCCTTAAATAAAACCATCAAATCTGAAAAAGAATATGTACTTGAAGAAGTAAAGCAAAGTTCTTTATTAAGATTTTCTGTACGGTAATGAATCAATCAAATCACGTCATATACTTAAATACTAGATAATTGGTTAATGATACTTCAGGGTTACGTTACTGATATTTGAATTAAACAAGTATCAACCAGTACTATATTTGACCAAATATCGATCTCATAGATGATTTTTTTTAACTCTAAGAAGATGCAGTGCAATCTTGTTATTGATTTTTCTATTGTTCCAAACTGTTATTATTTATATGTGTGCCTTTTTTTAAAAACATTATGTCTTTCATTAAATTATTATGTCTTTCATTTATTTTATTTTTAAATAAAATCATATATGAGTTTTCAATACTGTGTTTATATTCTTTTAAAGTAACACTATCACATGTATCATATTAAAAACCCCAGTGAATATAAATTCAGATAAGCTGTAAATATTGAAAAAGAAGATTCAGCTAGAACTCTCAAGAATACATTGCACTATTGTCAAACTTGAGGATACGAGAAAAGAGTATGTATCTAATGAGAAAGGTAAATATGCTAGAGATACTTACTGAAGGTGTGATGAAATGATTGAAGCTGTTAATTTTCTCCTTGATAATATTTATGTACGTTTCGGCTACAAAGTTTATCGACAGGTTGTAGGTATCCCTATGGACAAAAATTGCGCCCCTTTAATATAGCAGACTTACTTTTGTACTGTTATGAATCACAGTTTATGACCAAAATCAGTAAAGACCCGTCGAAATTGCATTTAATAGATAAATTCAACAACACTTACCGTTATCTTGATGATATTTTTTCGTTAAATAATCAAGAATTTTCTCAATATACTGCTGAAATTTACCTAAAGGAACTTACTTTAAATAAATCAAATTTAAATGGTAATACCTGTCCTTTCCTAAATTTGGATATTTCGGTCTTCAACGGAAAACCCCACACTAAAATTTACGACTAAAGGGACGATTTTTCGTTCCCTATTGGTAAATTTCTATTTTTATATGTACCTTTGGCACCATCTTACTGTTTATATTTCACAGCTCGTTCGCAATGCCCGTGTCTGTTGTGACGTTTTTGATTTTAACGAACGTAATCTATGTATTACTGGTAAATTATTAAGCCAGGGATTTCGTTACCATAAATTACTTAAAACCTTTATTAAATTTTTCCATAGATATAAAGATATAGTTTTGAAGTTTAGTTGTACCCGTAGAAAACTTATTTCTAACGGGATAGCAAATCCTCATTTCTACGGAAATGTTGTTAACCGTGCCCGAAAATTTAGAAACTATTCTGGTTAACTTGTCGATCCTTTAATTAAACTTATTCTAAAATGGTTACCAATTCAACACTGTAATAAGATCATTGAATAATTTTGTTATTGGTATAAATATTGATTTTACAATCAGTAAGTTACAAGCAAACTAAATATTACTTGTATGTTATATACATATACACATTCATGGATCTACAATCTGTCGATACCTGTATCTTGGCATTGCAAAGGTCATGTTTTTCTCTGACTGTTTATGACGTCTCTACACGAAATCCATTGGATGTTGGATGCATACGGATTGATAATTTAGTCTCAGATGCATGATTTTTTATTAGTTGCTAGAGGCTTTGAACTAGCTATCAGTTAACTACGATTACTCTCAGACTTGTACATAGTGTCTTTTTGTTGTTGGGATGTACAAGTACCTGTCCACGTTCACTTGTATGTTTGTCAAACTAATGAGTTAAGCTTTTTTCAACTGATTTTTTATACTAGTTCGTTCTTATGTTGTATTGTTATACCACTGTCCCAGGTTAGGGGGAGGGTGGGGATCCCGCTAACATGTTTAAACCCGTCACATTCTGTATGTATGTGGCTGTCTCAAGTCAGGAGCCTGTAATCAGTGGTTGTCGTTTGTTTATGTGTTAAACATATTTGTTTTTCGTTCATTTTTAGCTCACCTGGTCCAAAGGGCCAAGTGAGTTTTTCTCATCACTTGGCGTCCGGCGTCCGGCGTAGGGCGTCTTCGTCGTCCGCCGTCGTTAACTTTTACAAAAATCTTCTCCTTTGAAACCACTGGGACAAATTTAACCAAACTTGGCCACAATCATCATTGGGGTATCTTGTTTAAAAAATGTGTCCGGTGACCCGGCCAATCAACCAAGATGGCCGACAACTGCTGGTTTGGTTGCTGCCCCTGAATTGGTAATTTTAAAGAAATTTGGCCGTTTTTGGTTATTATCTTGAATATTATTATAGATAGAGATAAACTGTAAACAGCAATAATGTTCCGCAAAGTACGATCTACAAATATAACAACATGACCAAAATGGTCAGTTGACCCCTTAATGAGTTATTGCCCTTTTTAGTAATTTTTTACCAATTTTCCGTAAATTTTTGTAATCTTTTACAAAAATTTTCCCCTATGAAAGTTCAAACTATGGGCCCAATTTAACCAAACTTAGCCACAAACATAATTAGGGTATATAGTTTGAAAAATGTGTGCGGTGACCCAGCCAACCAACCAAGATGGCCGCCATGGCTAAAAATAGAACATAGGGAGAAATGCAGATTTTGGCTTACAACTCAATTGTTTATCAAGTCAATATCTATTAGCTGTGAAAGATGAATTGGACAACTGGTTGTTGGGTTTATGTCCCCAATTGGTAGTTTTTAAAGATTTTTTGTCGTTTTGGGTTATTATCTTTGAATACTGTTATAGATAAGGATAAACTGTAAACAGCAATAATTTTCAGTACAGTGGAGACCTACAAATAAATCAACATGATCAAAATGGTCAGTTGACTCCTTAAGGAGTTATTGCCCTTTAAAGGCAATATTTAACAATTTTAATAAATTTTGTAAATTTTGTAAATTTTTACAAAATATTTTCCTCTGTAACTAAAGGTTTATAGATAGAGAACATTGTAAGTAGCAAGAATGTTCAGTAAGTAAGATCTACAAACACACCACCATCACCCAAAACACAATTTTGTCATGAATCCATCTGTGTCCTTTGTTTAATATGCATATAAACCAAGGTGAGCGACCCAGGCTATTAAGGGCATACGATACAGTTACAAGGGAAGTAATGACGTTGCTAACGTAAATTGTTATTTTCGCGACGTCAAACTATGACTTATCGGGAAAAGATTCAGTTTTCGACTGATTTTTATCATTCAAATCAAATTCAATCAATCCTATTTTTTAAAACGACATTTTGTTTCATTTTGCAGGGAGATTATGTGAACCAAATTTTACAAAACTGTAAATAGTGCAATTTTTTTAATGTTGATAAATATACAGCAAAAAAATACGTTTTTTCTCAATTCATGACCATTTGATAAATATGCGTTATTTCTGAATAAAAAATGCATAAGTCTTTAGAATACTTATCAAATACAGAAATAACAAATTATTTAACAAAAAACAATTTGTGTTTATCTTTTAAAACAAAAAAGTTATGGCTTTCTTTCGAAAGGGAAAATATGGCCAGAAATCCGAATTTTGAGCAAATATACAAAATTTCGACCTCATTTAACTCAAAAAGTAGCACATGAAGACAAATTTACCATTTTCCGTCTCTATTGTATGCACAATTATGCAAAGTTTTTTTTCGAATTATTGTTGAATTTGCAATCATATCACACCTTCTTATAAAATATCTATGATTTCACGCGTTTGGCTGTAATGAATAAGATGAAAATTGCCTTGCTAATTTTTATTCAAAAATGATGTATGCATTCAAAATCATCATTTAGGTAAACTTGAGAACTAGGTACTAAGTACCATCACAGGTGCTATAGAATCATAACCAAAAGCATAAAGAAAATATCAAACATACCACTATTAAGTAAGAGATGTAAGTGCAAAGCCATGACACAGGCCTCAAAATATCAAGTGTTCACAAGTCAATGAAATAAATACCAGCTTGAAGCAACTCTTCTCAGACAGGCTCAATAGGTCCAGCTGTACATTAGAGTCAAGAGCCTCATAAGAAAACACCATAAATTTTTACAATGAATAACAAACCGAGTGAAGACAAACTTTGAAATGTCATCATTTAAAGTCTGAAACAGTACACTAGAGTGGATCCCTTCATACTGTGGAGTTTCAGGGTAATGAGCAAGCCGGCCGATAAGTTAGCAAATTATGGTGCTGAACAATAACAGGAAGAAAATTAAGCCTGCAACACAGGATTAAGACTATCATTAAATCTCTGATCAACATCCTTCAACAAGACAGTTACCACCGGCTTACAAGATCTGAACTATCTACCATCTTAATACGGATTGCAGGATACATCAGACTCAATCAACATCTATACAAAGTCATGAAAGTTTTTCCACCTCCAATTTATTTCTAAAATAATTTTGAAAACGAAATAACTATTCATCTCTTTTAAAATAAAACGTTCAAAACGTTATACACATTCGCACAAGGAAGTCTTAGAACGCATTTAAGTCTACGGTTCAGTGTAGGAGGTGTAATTAGGAAACGCTATGCTTCTTATGTATGCAAGTATATAATCCCAAAAATTACAAAAGTTCAACTATTTTAAAAGTATATATTGTCAAAAAATCAAAATCCTGACCACATGTACACCTTCATGTACATATATGTTCATACAACCAGCAAAGTGACATCTTCCTTGTATTTGGACTGTAGAACGAGTTATCTGGAGCAGCATTATCAAGTGAGGATTTTTGTTTTGTTTTGTAACCGTATTGTAAGTATCATAAGGTAGAGGCAAATATTGTCTTAACGAACGGCAGGGAATCCTTGATTGATTAAATAGTTTTCTTACGTGAAGATAACTTCATATTTTTTGAGCGACTTGTTTTTTTTTCTACTGAAATATGTTAAAAAAAACTTATCAGATAAACAGTATGAGGTAAGATTTCTTCCGTTCGAATTTCATTTATGCATGATTTTTTCCTATTGGGAATTCGAAGTTGATTTGCATCGAAATGAAGATTGAAGTTCCCCACTTTGCTAAAACAAAAATTATAATACAAATGTACTAATAAAACATAATAATAATATGCATATCAATTCCTTTTCACGTAACATTGATTTGTCTTCAATTGTGCAGTGAGGTTGGAGATGTAAAAAAATAGTAATACTAGCAGTAACAATAACAAGGGAAAAATATGAATCATAATTACCATGAACATTTTTGATTTTTCTGCAATTCAAGAATAAAAAGGAAAAAAATATTATAACTAGTTAATTAAAAACAAAATGTTCTAAATGATAAATTGTTGTTAACTCGCTTTTCTAAAATTACTGTTTCCAAAATAATTAGTATATTAAATTATTGTATTAAAGTATGATAATTTTAATTGTATAAAATTGTTACAGTATTGGTTGGACACAACTGAGAGGAAATTAATAAAATAACAGTTTAAAGTGGTTAGTATACTTGTGTTGACAAACTGCGGATAAAAGTTGAGATTTGTTAAAATTCAAGAAAAATACATTAAAGAAAAAAATAATGTTTAACCGCCTTTGTTCCTTTCTCGGGGATGGTTACTATATCTGTAGATTAAGGTATGGTTTATTTCAAAGTTGAAAAGTCAGACAAATTATTACCTGCCAATGAAATTGATGGCCTATGGGGATTCTGTTTAACGACAACAATGATTCCGAAAAGATTCGAGTGCGCTTAAAAGGCAATAAGTTTCCAGATGTTTAAATGAATAGAATTTGATTTAAATGTAATGTATCCAGATGGTCGGAAGGAAACTTAATCCCGCAGTTGAATATTTTGTCAAAACGAAATCTTTATAGCAGTGTGTCATTTCACTTAGTTTTAAATTAAGCTATGGTATTCAGCCCAACCACCACAACAAACAGAAAAAGGAAGAAAAAGACAATTCGAGGACACATGGCGTCAAATTTAATTATACGCTACGGTGGCCTATTGCTATAGCACTTTAAATGTTGTTGTTACTTGTTATTGAAAACAAATTAGCGAATTCGCGTGCAAGTCACGCGCCAGAACTGTGAGATTATAAACGGCAACATTTTTGTATTATAAGAAAGTATAATATTAACATAGGTCAACAATTAGAACACGTTTTTAAATTACGTTTTGTAATACATTAACAAGAGACTGTACAAAATGTTAATTAAAAATCTTGCCATTATTATGCATTATTATAGTTCTATTCATTTTTATGCAAGTTATAATCAGTTGTAAAGTAATATTCAAATAAAACAGACTTTTACTGCGCATGTTATCTCGCATTTCAATGAGAAAAGATGATATCTTAAAAAGTGCACTGTTAAAATATCACATTTCAGATTTTTGATAAACATAGAATATATCAGAAATAAAAAAAATCATTTTTTCGTGAATCAACGTTGAAATATTTATCCATAAAACAAAAAGATTAAGACGAACAAAATAATTAAGCCTGTCACAGGGGCGGATCCCGGATTTAAGGTAAAGGTGGGGGAGGGGGGGGTCAAATTTTCGCCGAGCGGAGAGAGTCAAAACATATTTTGAGGCAAAAAAATCGAAATATTCTTTATTAAGCTGATTACAACCCATGATTTGCAAATAATTTTAGGGGGGACACGACCGCCTCGCCCCGCCTGAAGCCGCTACTGTGCAGCCCTCCTAGACTGGTACCAACTATTTCAAGATAGAAGATTCATATAGACGCTACCAATTACACATTACTGCTAATCATATACAATTAATGTCAATAGCATTCCAATAAAATTGTCAGCAATTTCCAGGGAAACCTCTTCTTCCTCCAGTGTTTTCTATCATCTGCCACTTAAGATCAGTTAATTCTGATTCACGCAATTTCTGGCTTATTTCACAATTTGAGTGTGGATAAAACATCAATTTATCTTGGTTAGTAAAGGCATCAATATTTACAAGTGATTGTCAGATCTTATCATCGATACACTGTCATCTGATAGATAAATACTAACTTATTTGTCACTCACGTGAATCGTTTATTGATCGATACAAATAACAATTAACTTAATAAACATCTTTAAGGTTAAAATGTAGGTGATAAAACGTTCGCTATATTGATAATGCATGTACATAAACATGTATGCAGGAAAATATATAACAAAAGCAACAACAACAGCAACCTCAATTTTATTACACCCAGATCCCTATTTACTTGAAAAACGATACATGTAAAGAAACCTTTTGAAAGTATTTAACGAATAAATGCATAGACAAGATTTTCCCTCATTGATGAAGGCTATAATTTTTTACATCCAATTCATTTGAACTTTAGTGAATAGTGGTCTCATTATCAATTATATCTCATCTCCTAAAATTATATTTTATCAGCAGGTACGCTGAAGGCCCAACGAGGGGGAGAGGAGTATGTATATAAACTTAAATACTTGAGTACTATAAGCGAGGGGGGGGGGAGTATGTATAGATATTTGAATACTTGAGTACTATACGAGTTATAATATGACCAGAGGGGGAGGGAAGTATGTATAGATACTTGAATACTTGAGTCCTATAAGAGGGGGAGGGAAGTATGTATAGATACTTGAATACTTGAGTACTATAAGAGGTGGAGGGAAGTATATATAGATACTAGAATACTTGAGTACTATACTAGAATACTTGAGTACTATACTAGAATACTTGAGTACTATACTAGAATACTTGAGTACTTAACGAGGGGGAGGGAAGTATGTATAGATACTTGAATACTATACGAGGGGGAGGGAAGTATGTATAGATACTTGAGTACTTGAGTACTATACGAGGGGGAGGGAAGTATGTATAGATAATTGAGTACTTGAGTACTATACGAGGGGGAGGGAAGTTTGTATAGATACTTGAATACTTGAGTGCTATACGAGGGGGGGAAGTATGTATAGATACTTGAGTACTTGAGAACTATACGAGGGGGAGGGAAGTTTGTATAGATACTTGAATACTTGAGTACTATACGAGGGGGAGGGAAGTTTGTATAGATACTTGAATACTTGATTACTATACGAGGGGGAGGGAAGTATGTATAGATACTTGAATACTTGAGTACTATACGAGGGGGAGGGAAGTTTGTATAGATACTTGAGTACTATACGAGGGGGAGGGAAGTATTATAGATACTTGAGTACTTGAGTACTATACGAGGGGGAGGGAAGTATGTATAGATACTTGAGTACTATACGAGGGGGAGGGAAGTATTATAGATACTTGAGTACTTGAGTACTATACGAGGGGGAAGGAAGTATGTATAGATACTTGAGTACTTGAGTACCATACGAGGGGGAGGGAAGTTTGTATAGAAACTTGAATACTTGAGTACTATACGAGGAGGAGGGAAGTATGTATAGATACTTGAGTACTTGAGTACATACGAGGGGGAGGGAAGTTTGTATAGATACTTGAATACTTGAGAACTATACGAGAGGAAGGGAAGTTTGTATAGATACTTGAATACTTGAGTACTATACGAGTGGGAGGGAAGTATGTATAGATACTTGAATACTTGAGTACTATACGAGGGGAGGGGGGAGTTTGTATAGATACTTGATTACTTGAGTACTCTACGTGTGGGAGGGGAGTATGTATAGATACTTGAATACTTGAGTACTATACGAGTGAGGGAATTTTGTATAGATACTTGAATACTTGAGTACTATACAAGTTATAGTATGACCAAAAGGGACATAACAGGGTCAACTTTGGCAGAGGGAAAAGAAACTTCAGTTTCTTAAACTTTTTCCAAATTTATCTACAGAAAAAATAAAAAAATGTTAATGGTTTAATGCTTGATATGATCCGTTATTAATTATGTGAAATGGAATAGCAATGAACTATTATCTGTTCATAATTTAAACATGGATCAACTGTGGATTTCACTTGTAAATAAAATTTGTAGAAACGAAAAACCAACTCTGCACAACCGTGGTCTCGTACTCGCTTAGAAGGAGTTGTGAGTTCCGCCCTGTCTTGGTCAAACCCTAGTCTTAAAAATTGGTATTACTACCTCTCCGCTAAATAATAAAATTAAAGACTCGTCAACTAGGAGTTAGAATAATGTCTCCGGGTGGGTTGGCATGTCTTCCTGTGGACTGGACTGACACTCATAGAAAATCCTGTTCAGTGTGTCAGAAATCCTTTTATCAACACGCAAACGTTTTGTTTTTCATGTAACATTTGTCACTGGACATTAAATTCGATTGAATGCATGAAGGAAAATTAGTCTATGTGGTGTGGGCTTTGCTTATTGTTGAAGGCTGTACGGTTACCTATAGTTGTTAATTTCTGAGTCATTTTGGTCTCTTGTGGAGAGTTGTCGCATTGGAAATCATGCCACATCTTTTTTTTTTATATTTATCGTGTTACTGTGTTACATATGAATACCAGTTCAATCAATGTGCGTAGCCCCAGATACAAGAACCACTGAAAACGAAATGAAAAGTACTTAAACTAAACAACAGTTACCAACAGCATAATTTCAGTGAAAACAAAATTATTGTACCACCAAGAGCAGATTTATATCTTATTTTTAACGAAACAAGAAGTTATGTATAGGTATATTAAGTATATGAGGTGAAGTTGAGTATGTAAATGATATCTCGGTCCTCCTTTGTTCCCGCCGGGACATAAGTGTAACAGCAATCCAATGTGAAAAAACGATAGAAACCAATTGTTATAAAAATTAACCAATCAGATCCGTGCTTCAGACTAAAACATTTAAAGAAATTAAGAGAACAAGTTAATGACAGTTATTACCTTATTCTATGTCTGTGTAGTTTGTTTTTGTTTAACTTGTTGTTCAGCCTAAAGAGATGGGAAATTTCATAATAAAAATGACACTGAAAAAGTATTTTGTAACAATGATGACTGTTGTCTTTTATGTATAACTTAAGTGTTAGAGCTCCATCTCTATTTTGAAATATTTACTTAATCTTACAAATGTATATTATGTCTAAATACCAATCGATCAAATGATACAGATGATAGACACAACTTTTGATTATAACAACTCCGCAGTAAATATTGATGGAGAAAAATCCAATCCAAACACATCCAGACTTTAGTTAATATGTCAAATTGCTCATACATCCTAACAAACTGCGTTGATGAATCAATAATCTCTAAAACGCTTCGGAGGATTTTCCGAACTTTGAAAGTATAATGAATAATGATTTGCGTGTCTTTTCTTGATGCAGAGGCAAACATTATTAAAGTTACAGTATCTTTGATGACCCAATGGACCTCAAGGCATACACAAGACACTAATAATCTTTCACGATAGTTTTTCATCTTGGTTGTTTAACAATGTTTTTGACGGAAAGAAAATTGATTTCTATCTTAGATGGTATTTTGGCGTAAAACGTTTCTTCAAAGGACGTCTTTATGGAACTACCAGCAGCATTTTAAGTGGAAAATCTAATTGGCTCAATAAAATAGAGAAAATATTCTGTCGTTTTATATTAAGTTATTGTATTAAGTGACAAAATTGTTTGTCATGCGTGTACCTATTTGTCAGCTTAGAACTGAATGATAGATAGACACGTGTTTGTCATATAACCTTGTCCAACTGAACATTCTAACTCAATCGAAGTGTGATCATCTTAATTGTAAGTTTTACAAGAACTAAGAAATGTTTTGTCATGGACGAACGGAACTCTTTATACTCTTTTTAAGAGTTTTCAATTAATGATAATCGTGATAAGTTAGTTAACTACAAAAGAGATTGTCTACGACTTGACAAGTTATAACAAATAAATTATTACAATTTGATTT
Organism: Mytilus edulis; assembly: GCF_963676685.1. Taxonomy (NCBI): domain Eukaryota; kingdom Metazoa; phylum Mollusca; class Bivalvia; order Mytilida; family Mytilidae; genus Mytilus; species Mytilus edulis. Next base: position 9,399,575 of record NC_092344.1, read on the forward strand.
ATAGATATAGGAAGATGTGGTGTGAGTGTCAATGAGACAACTCTCCATCCAAATAACAATTTAAAAAATTTAGTTTGTTTTCCCGCACTAAATAAATTTCATTCTCTTGTTATCAATTAAATTAATTAAAAGTACGTTTAACGAAATGGCATGGGTTATGTATCTAAAAAAACATAGATTCAGGCTAAAAAAAAGAGTCAAATCTGTTACCGAAGCACGTGTCTATATCCCTTTCTCCGATTCTGTATATCTTTTATAGAATTACTTATATCAAAATTCAAAAAGAGAAACAAATTCAACGAGTGACCAAACAACATATTGATTCGATAGTTATTATTATTATTATTTTTCATTTCACTGGGAAATCAATATAAGTCAACGCAAACAATGAAATAAGTAACAATAACTTTCATAATTATCTTCACACCATCAAGAAGATATTATTATGAGAAAGAGAACAATGACCAAACAGATCAATGGAATTCTCGCATATATTTGCGTTAAAACACTGGAGTAAGTAAATACCGCTTATAACTTAAGACAAAGTAATTCGGGTGCAACAGATACTTCAAGTAACAGTAACACGCCCTTGTCCGGTGGTCATTGTGTGGATATCTTTTTTTACGCGTTTTTTTTTAGAATTTAAAAAAATTCTGAAGATAACGTAACATATGTTTCATGGGAGACGGATTTATATTTATAAAAAATCAAACTTGTTCCTAAATCCCATATTTGACTGCTATATAAAATTGTACTACTTCATTATTTTTTTTTTCCAATAGATTCTACTGTTAAAACTAACATGTGTTTACCAAGCATTTAAGAAAGGTAGTATAGCAATCGAATATTAAAGTTTATTTACAGAATGGTAGTTGATTTATTTTAATGATTCTAATATCTCAAACATGAGACTGCTTAATATTAATGTATTAATGTTCCAGACCGTATGAGTATTTGGACCGTCTGACTAATATTAAGAAGTTGGTCAAGTTTATTAGATACAAATGTATATAACAGATCAACATAACTTATATCTCAAATTAATATAAAAAGTTCAATAGTAATTGAAATAAAAACTTAATATTTTAACTATTTAAAAAAATCACGCTTATTAAAATCTGTTAATCTCCTGTATTTAGCATGTCAGTAATTCATTAATTGCAGCCCAGTATGCTCATTGAAATTGAAGTTATCGGAAGTAAACATAATGTGGGAGGACAATGGTTATAGAATATTTAGGAACTTTACAAAAAAATGCATATGCAAAGGAACATGCATGAACAAAACATGTTAATTAAAAAAAAATATATGACGTTCCTTGTGGTAGCAAGACTAGTGTCACCTTGGGCCAGAGTAAGGGAGCTACCATTTGATTTTTATGGGGGGGCTAGGATGAAAAATTTTGTCCTGCATTTTTTTTAGCTGTAATCTCTGTCCTGCCTTTTTATTTTTCACTCTGTTCGGTCCTGCCTTTTTTTTTTAGTTTATCCTGACTTTTTTTTATCTAAATTGTCGTCCTGACTTTTTATTTTTGCAAGTGTCTCATCCTGCCTTTTTTTTTACTCAAAACTCCTGGCCTGCCTATTTTTTTTCAAATTTCATCCTAGTACCCCCATAAAAATCAAATGGTAGCTCCCTAACAAAAAAGGATTCAGATATACAATTAAACAAATATTTAATGTCAATTGTTCGCTTATTCACTTCATCCATCTATTTGTAATAATAACAATTTGTATAACTAAAAATAAAGATTTTGATAAATGTTTGTTTAAAGGTTAACCCATATGATCTCAAAACATGTCTGGTCAGCTGGACCGTACGCGTATACTCATACGGTCCGACCGTACGCGTATGGTCGGACCGTACGAGTATACGCATACGGTCCGGACCGTACGCGTACGGTCCAAATACTCATATGGTCTGGAACATTAACACAAAAGCCCTGTAACTACCATGTGTTGAAATGACCACAGTAATGCACATTTCCTTATAAAACACTGTCAGAAGTCAAATTCTGGTTTGACTAATAGAGATTGTCGAGCATTAAATGTTAACCGTCACTGCAGGTTACAAATGTAAATATAAATCGGTCCGACAATACTTGGTCATGTCCAACAAAGAGTTCGACCTCGCCTCTTGCGGGTAATATTAAAAGAAACACATACGAACCCTCTTTTAATAGTGTAACTGTTTAAGTCAAAGACGAAAGAATGTATTCAGAGGTCACTGCGATAAAAGAATAGTCTTTCTACTAGCATTCAAGGGTTGACCACAGTGTTAATTCAAAATCTCATAAGGCTTATTCAAGAGGCTAAACAGGTCCATGAAATTTTACTGATGATATTGTGAATTTTTCCTCACACGTTACAACCAATAATAAAATTGTTGGGATTTTTTTGTCTTGGTAAGTAAAAATTTAAGTAAGAAACTTCATACTTGCATATGAATAGAGATTTTTTTTCTACATTTTCAGACGTGATAAAGCACGAAAATTAGATGTAGCGAACTAGAGTAAAATAGCAAACAATCAATACATTCATATAAAAAAAATATACAACATTTCACAGTGTAACTTTGTGACCTTTGTCCAAAAATGTATTTGACAGAAAAAAAAAGAGATGCAAATCACGTCAATGAACTTGTTAACGTTTTCGGATTTTAATGAACGTAGTATATATGTTGTGTACAAGTTGTAAGTTTGTCCTAATTATAATTTGTACAGGGTTTATGTACAAGTTAAAAGATTTTTTTTATGCATACCTTCTTGCACAAGGGGATACATGTTTATTTTCTAAAATATACCAGTTTAATGTTTTAAATTCAAATTTATATACTTCATTCTAATATTAAGTGCTATTGTCCTTGTCCTAAAACTGGATATGAGGATACCTGAACGGTTTAGATTCTAATTTTATTTTTCTCAATAATGCATTTCTAACATAATAAGGATTTTCTTATCCCAGGAGTAGATTACCTTAGCCGTATTTGGCACAATTTTTCGGAATTTTGGACCCTCAATGCTCTTCAACTTCGTACTTGTTTGGCTTTATAAATATTTTGATATGATCGTCACTGATGAGTCTTTATATGTAGACGAAACGCGCGTCTGGCGTACTAAATTATAATCCTGGTACCTTTGATAACTAATTAGATTAAAGTATATAAATTTGAATTTAAAACTTATTTCGAACTGTATAGCATATCCTTCTTTGTACGGACATGTTGTTTTCCGAGCCCAGAAATTTATAAACAATCTAGGTTAAATAATAGATCCTTTGAATAAACTTTATATTCGAACATGTTACCTATTCACCATTGTAATTAGATCTTTGTATATTGTTTTTATTCGTATTGATATTGATTTTGTTTACAGTAAATTAAAACCAAACTAAGCATTATTGTTATATACATACATGTATGCACATTCATGGCTCTACAATCTGTCGATACCTGCATCTTTACATTGCACAAGGTCATGTTTTTTCTCTGACTGACGTGTTGAATGTGTACTGATTAATATTTTGTATGACATGCATGATTTTTTTTAATAGTTGTTTTTGGCTTTGAACTATCTGTCAATAAATGCGTGAACTCTCTAATCTGCACTTCGTGTCTTTTGTTGTTGGGATTTAAGAACCCGTTCACGTCCATTTTCAGAAATGTATTTCTATTGGTATCCATATGGCTAATGAGTTAATGAAAAATAAAAAAAAGATGTGGTATAATTTCCAATGAGACAACTCTCCATAAAAGACCAAATGACACAGAAATTAACTACTATACGTAACCGTACGGCCTTCAACAATGAGCAAAGCCCATACCGCATGGTCAGCTATAAAAGCCCTTTGTAACTGTTTCTTATAGTTTGTTATAATTGTGTACTGTTAAACCACTGTCCCAGGTTAGGGGATGTTTACTGCCTTCATACTAGTTTAACCCCGCCTCATTCTGTATGTATGTTCATGTCCAAATTCAGAAACCTGTTATTCAGTAGTTGTCGTTTGGTGCTGTGTTACCTGTTATTCAGTGGTTGTTGTTGTGTGCTGTGTAACCTGTTATTCAGCGGTTGTCGTTGTGTGCTGTGTTACACATTTTTTTTATTCGTTTATTATTTTGTACATAAATTATGCCGTTTGTTTTATCGTTTGAATTGTTAAATATTTGTCGTTTAGGAGCCTTTTATAGTTGACTTTGCGATATGGGCTTTGCTCATTGTTGAAGACCGTACGGTGATCTTTATTTTGTAAATTCTGTGCTGTTTGGTCTATTGTGGAGAGATTTACAGTGGCCATCATATACCATCTTCTTTTTATCTTTGTAGTAAACCATTTTTTTTAATAATCAGATTCCTGCAAGTTATGTATCTGTTATTCAGAATGGGAATCTTAAATTCCGATATATCACCCTGAACATGCATTAATGTTTGGCCAATAGATTTAAAACACACGACTTCATGTACACCAAACATTTTTTTTAAGGAATGAAAAAACGATGAAAGTTTCTCTTAATTTTTTCTTTTTTTTTAGTGTTCGTGTAGAAATTACTTAAACTGCAAACATAGCAATGAAGACCGTTATGAAATTTTCGACTCTGCAGACAGCACTACCACAAAATATTATCACACAGAAGTTCTCTCATTCAATTAAACGACCATTTGAAAAAAATTGGTTGCAGATTTGTTTGCCTCAGATCATAACAATCCTTCTTTTGTAACGGAAAAGGAAAATAGACTATATATCCTTACTAGAGCAGTGGTGAGTTGTTTAAAGCTTTAAATTTTCTTCTTCACAAAATCTATACAAGTTTCGGCATATTTGTGCCCATATTTTTTCCTATGGGCACAAATTGCGCCTTGGTGATATTTTTCTATTTTGTAGATAATCAAGAATTTCCGCATTTTACTGCGGAAATTTATCCAAACTAAATTTGAATAAATCTACTACAGACAAAATAATTGTTCTTTTCTAGTTTTGAATATTTCAGTTTCTCAAGGAAAGCTTTATAAAAAAAAAAAAGACAACGATATGATTTTTCTATCCACATTGCTATCATTGTAAACTAATTGGTCCTTGAAATAAACTTAGTGTGTTAAAATAATATTTTCACATCGATTGTGGTTGAAAAATTAAAATTAAAACAAAACTAAATATATATTGCTATGTATGTATTTATGAGAAGTTATTTCTACGTAGCACTTATTCGTTGCTTTGTTTTTTTTGTTTTTATGTTAGTTGTTTTTGTGTTCCCTGTACTACTCTGTTGAGTTTAAATTCACGGGATTTTCAGTTTGTTTTATGTAGTGACACCACTGTCCCAAATTAGGGAGATTGAGCGCCCACAAACATGTTAAACTCCGCAACATTCTTTCACTTGGTAAGCGGATTAAATTTTGTGTATCGATGTTTTGCAAAGCATTTTTCGTTCTTCCCGTCGATTTGTATTACATTATTATCGTTTCTAACGTTGGTCTCAATACTTCTTTGTTTTTCTGGCAATTTGCAGGGTTTTTCAGTAAACTGATATAGGTAGTGAACTGCACATTGCCAAAATGACAAAGAAAATTTGATGCCAATGGGGGAACGGTGGTAAACTAAACTATTTAAAAATCAAGCTGTTCCAAGCAAATTCATTTAGCCATATAAAAGGAAAGTTATATCAGATGCATTTTATGGAGACAAATATCCGCCAGAGACTAAAGCACGAGACAGAAACAATTGTAGGTCACATGTCAATATGTACTATGAATTGCCTTTAGTTTAGGTCACCAATTAGGTTGTATATTGATAGTCCTAACTTACTGCTATATTTTAAGGAGCTAAAAAGGTACCCTAAGCCATCTTTTCAGTACTTTTAGTCGCAAAATAGGGACCTCTACTGAAAACCAACTTTTGGGACTTTTACTGAAGAGTATATATTCATCCTTTTCTTATTCATCCAGAAGAATCTGTTTTCGATATCTGTACAGTTACAATTCCTTCAAGCGCTCATAATCACTCGTACATTTTTTTCTTCAGGTTAAGAGCAAATAATTACTCCTTATTTATGACTTAAAAAGGCAGTTACCTATCAAATGCATGTTCATCGATTTGACTAAAATTATCATATTTGATTTATTATATACTTTAACGTATAATAAAAAGTCCAAAAGAAACGATTAATAATGCATGTGCTAGCTATGATATATCATTATTCGTGTGCATTTTATACTAGACGCCATCTAATTGACCACCTATTTTCATCTGATCCGATATAAAAATAAATAGAAAATATAAATAAACAGACATATTTCGTATAATGACGATTTTCTAGGGCCGTTTAATTTCGTATGATAGATTTAAGCCAAATTGTAAATTATCGTTAAATAGTATGAGAACGATTTTTTGTTTATCGAATCAGTAACCGAAATGGGTCTTTCGGGTGACTCCCTGGTTTAACTTTCAATGTTGACATTTTCTATTTCATTACCGAACATGCTAAGCCCGTGTGGAACTTAATATCTTCAGCTAAGTGTCAAATTGAAGGTTTTAGGATTCAGATTAGGTTGAATTATTGGCATGCAATTTGGTGTCTTGTGAAGAGTTGTCTCATTGTCAAATTGAATCATACCTCACCATCTTCTTTGTATAAGCCAATAATGTACCATCGATATTTTTTAGTTAATTATAACAAAATTGAACCAAACTTACTGCTTTTAGCGAAAAATTACCTCAGTTTTCCTCTTTATTCCTCTTATTAGCAAGAACATAAAAATAAAAGAATCAGGTAATATTGCGTAAATACTTTGGCCCGGCTGGTTTTTGAAAGTATCTTAGGACAAATTTTGCCATCTTCTGACTTATATGATGTGTCATAGAATGTAAATGAAAGCTGTCTTAAGATAGTCATACATGTGATGCTTTTATGACTTTCATTTATAAGTGAACACTTTTATTTTAAATAATGATTAGAAAATGATAAAAATAAAATTGTATATGAAAAGGAATTACAATCTTATTTGATAACACCATAAAACCAGGCCCCTGAATCATATAATTAAAGAGACATTTAAGAGAGTATCTTTCATAGAAAACTTGCAGAATAAATGTTCAAACGTTCAATCACTAAATTTGAAGGAATGTTAAAAAAAACCCGATATTTATACAGCAACAAAAGACAATCTCTCTCCCCCTAAAAAAACCAAACAAAAACAAAACAAAACAACAATTCAGACACTCATAAATGTTTGAAATGTTTCTCTAAATCTAATTGAACTTTAATGCGTGATGCTCGAGATAAGCATTTGAATTCTGTAAATTTATGAAACAGTGACTCTTTGAATTCAACCAGGACAAATAACCCATTAGTGTCTTATAATATTTAAATATTTACACTCTTTTTTATGGAAAAAAGTATTTATACTTTTGTTTGGTGTTGTTCCATAAAAATCCACTACTATTTTATAAATTGACATTTTATCTTTACAATAAAACAGTAAATGAATTTTATTGTTTTGTGTTTTTCATTATTATTATTATTATCGTTATAATGCATTTAGGAAATTGTAAAGACACTTTATCCAATTATATATACTTTTCATTCTCATACTGTGTTATTATCTATGACAACGATAGGGGGTTCGGCTAATTTAGGTAAGCTTATCTTAAAAGTGAATCACGTGAATTTTCAGACATTCCAAAGGATAGTCAAAAATATAACCTTTAATATGTCTAATAACAGGCCAAGTATCATATTATATAGAATAATTCAGTAATTATAGCTAAACATATTTATTTCAATCATCAAACATTTTTTCAATGTAACTGACATGCATTAAAAAACCCAAAAGATCAGCATTAATACTTATATCTACTATAAATTTGATTAAAAGCAAAGTTTTCTTATCAAGCTCCATGGCTTATGTATATAAATATAAGAAGATGTGGCATAATTGCCCAAGAGACAGCTCTCAAACAAAGGCCAAGAAGACGAAGAAGTAAGCAACTAAGAACATATTAAATTTAAAATTTCATTTGATTTAATTCTTAATTAAAACTAAATAAATAAAAGAATAAATACACACAAGATTATAATCTGATTTTGATGTGTTGTTTAAAGCAGCATAGTGGCATTTCACGGTCTCAATAGAAAATAATAAGCAGCTTTTACACTAAAATTTAATATATTTTGATTTCACTTCCTTATTCATGTTTTAAATTTATAAAAAATATCGATACTTGTATTTTAATTATTGAATAAATATTAAAAAAGAAAAAGAAAAGAAACAAAGTTCTTACATCAAATTTCATCTTTATTTCTTACAATACATTTAAGTCACGTTTGATGAAATTGCTGTCTATGGATAACTTATTGTTATTCTTTCTTAACTATCTTTAACATCGTATAAATCTTGATTATAACAGATAGATAAAAAGGTGTCCAAAATTTCATTTTTTTCACATCTTGTAGACTCGAAGAACCTTACTTGAGTATCATAATTGAAACATCTGATAACTTACTTTTGTACAATATAAACTGCAGCACTTTTTACACAAAAAAGTAGTCAAATACAAAATAATCAAAAGTTAATATTTCTTCAAACCCTATAAAATCAGAGTTATTCGTCACATAATATTTCTGTTGTTTTCGATAATACTTATTCGCGGATAAGTTTTATACCTTTTTCCCATTATAAGGGAGTTCACAGTTTGTTCCTTGAAAGGTGGCAGACGTTTCCGGTGTTTGACTGGGAACGCCGGGAAGACGCGGTATGTCATGAATTCTTTGGTATGCAGCTGAGTATGGTTCGTAACGACTGGGTGATGTTGATTTCATATACGCAATCATTCTTCTCATTTCTTCAAGTGCATTTGCTTGCATAAGAATGTAATTTTTGGCTAGAAGAAGTGTGGCGATTTTAGAAAGTTTCCGAACAGACGGACTATGAGCATAGGGTATGACAGACCTCAAATCGTCTAGCGCATCATTCAAGTCATGCATTCTCCTTCTTTCTCGTGCGTTCACGTTCAGTCTAATTGTTTTATGTGGACTTCCTCTCCTTGTCCTGATTTTGCCTTCAAAATCTTGCCCTTCTTCACTAGAATATTCGGTATTGTCTCTGTTTAGATCTGAATTAAAGTTTTTATCAACACTGTCTGAACTGCTATTATCCTCAACGTCAATGTTAAATTCGTTATATCCACTTTCTAGTTCTCTAGCACTGTTGACAAAACTGTGTTGGCCATGTGGAAAAGTTCCGTTAGGTATATCACAGTTGTAGGAATTCGATGTGTTTATCAATGGGTCAAATCGTTTTGAAAAATCGATCCCGTCCTGTGCATCAGATGTATTGTTTTTACGTTCTAAATCTTCGTTCATTTCACAAAACGCTAAAAACAAACCACAGAAAATAAAAAAGAAAATGTTACTGCACTTTTGCTCCTCGCATTCAAAGCAGTCGGATCAATTACTTCTTAAAGTGACTTGTCATACAATCCACTTGCTCCTTGATTACACCAATTCCTTTAATCTATGATTTTAGCAAATCCAATTGGTCAATTACTTGTTTACGTAGCAAATCAGCACACTCGATACATAGTAATCTAAAATTTGATGAAAAAGAACTTCAAAACATTATATCCAAATTTGACGCTACAGAAATCGATATTAGTTATATTTCGAAGGAAAATCACTTTACCAAAATGAAGTTGTTTTTTTTTTAAATGTTATGAGATTATAAATGGAAAAAAATATTACTTTAAAATTAAAATATTACTTTAAAATTAAAATATTATCACTTATCAATATCATTTATAAAATATATTTATAAATATGAAGGTCTCTTTTCATTTTTTAAACACACATTAAACCTAAATTAGCATAAGCCTTTTAATTCCCCAATGTACCTTGTCACGGTTGTCGATTTTTGAAATGCAGCTAGACATGTGTTGTATCTTTTGAGGTTTGCGGCCCATTGAACAAACCTTGGGTGTTTTGTAAAGAAAAATGATACGTTTACATGGTCGATCTGCTACGGTGAATTATTAAATAGCATTTTATTTGATGATAATTACTTGTGGTATAGTCACCAACTGGATTGAAACAAGTTCAAAATCGTGCTTCAATAATGAAACTGTCTTTTGCATTGCAATAAAAATTCAATTAAATTTAGTTAATAGTATCCACGTTCTTTCATTTTTATGAACAAATCTGTCGTTTTCTTTTGAAGGGAAAATTACCTCCAATTATTATAAGTGATAAATTAACTTTGTCGAAACCTAATTATTAATCTTAATAAAAGAAGGAGGGGTAAAGTTTTCAGTGCGACAATAAATTAAGAGAATCTTTTATTCTTATATAATATAATTAATATAAAAAGCAGTTTGGCCGATAACTAAGACACAGAAAATACAAAGGGTAAAATTGTCAGTAACATCAACATATGGCCACACAGTAGGACATATAGAAAATATACCAAAGTAATAGAGAATATGAGGTACTCATCATTTACTACAATTGAAATCTTTTTTACAGAGAGAGAGAGAGAGAATACAAAATCCTAGTTAGACTTCTGTCGTATGTGTGCTTAAAGGAATAGCTCTATTATACTGCAAATTAAGATTAGTAATACCGTAATATATAAATATATACTTAAAATGCATAGTAATATGTTATATAATTTGTGATGTAAGTTTGAAGTGTCAGTTTTGTATTTTTTTAGTATAGCGCTACATTATGATATGCAAAATATCAAAATATATACTTTGTACTTATAATTATGTGAATGGTTGTAACAAAGTTCTTACATGCAATAACTAAAAGAAGTGTTGTCGTAGAAGATAGTAGCAAACAGTAGCTGTGTATTACTATTCCCATATTTCACCACTGTGTCTATTCAACATCTTTATAAATAGCTAATTTAAAGAGAACCTTTTCGTGAAGAGTTTTTATAAGACGTGTGCAGGCACCTTATGGCTCTTTGTTCGTCTTCTGAAACATTAATCACATTCTTGACACTTTACAAACATTGACATACCCCCACCAGTCTGTCACATCAACAGTACTTAAGGTGTAAAAACGGCTCGAGATTTTCAGATATTTTGTCAGTTACTTTAAATAAAAATGACAAATTTGAAAATGAACAAACGTACCATATGTCTCCTAGAGTATCTGCGGCCGTTCAGGAGCACATTAAAATTTTTCGAAATATGAATAATAATAATATATTTCTTTTATGATAATTTCTGCATATTTAGTATTATTTTTACCACCATCTAATTTTTAGGTAAATACCTTCAAAATAACAAATATTATATGACAAAGTTCCATGAAACTTAGTCCGAGTTAATTTTATTTGTCGATTGTTTAAAGTTAAAACCCGCATTGTCAAACTTAACGTTGAAAAGTAATTTTTAATCAAGCCACTTTGATTGATAACCAGAAAACATTACATGGTTGATTTCATTGTATAACGAGAAACATTTTTCATTATTTTCTGTATAAAAGAACAAATTAAATTATTTGTGAATGCATCCTGCAATGAATCAAGTTATTTGGACGATCGAGGACATGACAGATGGCTTTAGAATAGTAATCTATTTGATTACATATCGTTGCTAATTTTTGGAAATGAAGTAACATGTAACAGCCAGTTAATTAATATACGTTTTAAGAATAGTAAAAAGATAGATTTATTTTGATGCAATTTAGAGTTATTTGCAGTTAATTCCAGAATTAAAAGAGTGAATTGAATAAGTAATTGATTAAATAGAAAAAGTTGTACGGTTAGACGATGAAGAAGAAGAAAACGGAAGACGTTTACTTATGTATCAGTCAAGAATTCAAAATTATTAATGGAATGAAATTCCGCAAGCTTTCCTTGTTAATCTATATGCAAGTAAAACATATCATCTTTGCTTTATACGATGAAGATGAAGGGGTAAAGTTCTAAAATATAAATAGAAAAGTCAATATGTAAGGTTACTGTGTCTGGAGGAATTGCAGTCTTACCTTATTCATAAAATTACAAAATGTAGCAGTTAAAAATCAAAAAGAAAAAAAACCAACTGAGTTGTTTAAGAAAGACTTAGTTATTGCACACAAACCCACACACATCATGTGTTTTGCTTTTTCCTCTTCATACAAGACCTTTTTTCATTATAATACAAAACCCATACAGCTAAACAGACACAATTTTGTTGGTTTGTTTCAATCATGCGTACCGTTATTAACATCTTTCTTATTTTACATCTACTACTGCGCTTATTCGACATAGTTATTTCGCTTTAAACACATTTTTCGTATCTGAAGGACCTTTTATCTCATATTTAAAACTGTTTTGTTTTGGCTGATGCAGCGTAAAGTATTCATTAATCAATCAGTCACTCGACAAAAAGTCAAAGTATGGTATTTTTCAGAGAAATTATTCAAGAAATCTGACCACAAGTAGCATTACTAGATTAAAATTTGATAAACAAAAACTGTAACATAAAATGTTAACAAAATAATACTCAACGTCAGCACCGAAAATCTATAACTCAAGACCATCTGTGTCATTTGTTAAGTAGAAACTAAATGATTATCTATAAGGTCGTGTTACTTTATACTCACGTATATATGAAACATGGATAGAAAAAACGAAATATAGTTAATAATGAATTAGAGGTAAATAACTATACTGAATGTTAACAAATAATCAAAACCTTCAAAGATATCTTAACTTTTATATTTTCCAGATCGGGAATTAATACATCGTTGTAATCTAGCCCAAAGCAGATGATAATTTTTTTTTTATTCAAAATCTAAACTTGAGAAGAATACAATAATATTAGTAACACAGTGTGCAATTGTCCTAATACGAGAATTTATCGGGTCAATAAAATATCATTATATTTCAAATTCAATTTAAGAACAACATCATCAAATATATTTTAGATATCTAATCTAAAACTGTGAAAAATTAAAAATATAATGACTATAAAAAAACTCAATTTAAAAAAAAAATTATAACGGTCAATGGTATAAGGGAGATAATTCCTATTGACGTAATAAATAAGGGAGATAATTCCAATTGACGAGATAAAAAATTGTACTGAAATTTATTAGGACAATATCAGCCAATCAAATTGCAAGAAATTACTCTAAATCAAGATAAATGTTAATATATGTTAATTCATTATTCGAAAAACAGAGATCTGTATTTGCAGCATTGCATAAATTTAGCGAATTGATTTTCAGATGCTTATGAAATCAAAAATATATAATGTACTTTAAAAAACACACTTTCTTAAATTATTATCTTGTTTATAACACAATTTAATCATCTTCTTTTGAGGAATTTCTTGTTATGCAATTATATTTTCCCTTTTAACATTTTTTATTGTACCGAAAAACAAAACACAAGGTTCTTTCTAATATAAGTGTTATTTCTATAAAATTTATGAGATATTCACAACCTTTTTAAACGTTTTAAAAAAGATAGGATATTCATTCTAAATGGTTCACAAATTTTGAAACTTATTGTGCTCTTCCCTTAACAAACAAAAACAACTTGCTGGTAACCTTTTCACAAATCGACTATGCGAAAATGCCTACTTTCAAATATCTAACTTTTAACGATACAGTAACTCAATCATTTACACAAACTAATTATCAATGTTCCATACAGAAAAAAAAAGAATCTCAGATATGTAATCTCTCTTTTAAATGAGCAGCTATGCCAGAATAAAGTTGGTCAAAATGAAAAATGATCAGTCACAGTTCATGCAAAATTTACAAACATTAGGATGTTACACTTAAGATCTCGAAACAAAACTCATACTGATCACGACATGAACAGATCTTAAAAGTGAGCATTGTCACAAAATGAAAACCCAAAAGAAACGGGATGGTGGCTACGACATAGTGAATATACAAGTTTTCGAGGTCATTTGTGTGAAACATTGATCATAATAAACCGTTATAGATTCTTTGCTTCCGAAATGCCTTTTTAAAATCATTTTTTAATAAAGCTCTTATTTTATCATTGTATTGTAGCGGTCATATTTGACAAGATGTAGAATATTTGATAAATTTTATTACAAGACCATTATACTGCGGATTAACGTTATTGTCCTGTAGTAGTTTAATGGCATTTGTTACAATAAATGCATCATCGAACTATTCTTGATAGAGTTAAGTTACCATTTCAGTTTCATGGTTTCACAAAAGAATCATTCCTGAAGTTCGAATAAAAAAAGTCAAGAAGGCATAGGTGCGGATTTTGAAGAGCATTGAGGACCCAAAATTCTGAACGGTTCTTCCAAAAACACAATAGAACTGTGAATCGTTAATGCATCACTTACCTGCAAGTTTTGATTGAATTAAATAATCATTTGAAAAAAAAGTTCGTGTTAATTTTATAGTATCATAAACGATGAAATTAAGGTGGAATTAAGATTGAGATCTATCACCCAAATTTCTAAAAGAGGTTCTTTAATATATGGTTTCTGATGTTTTAGAATTCGCCATTCTAAAGTTTAAAGAAAAATCGTTTTTCAAGATGCGATGGTTGCAATGTTTCCCCATGCTTAGAAATAAAGTGTATCATATTTTCAATGTGCACTAATAATATACTTTGTTGTTTTTGTCACCTTCTTATAGACTCTTATTCAGGTGGGTTGAAAATGTATCTATCAGCAAGAATTCTCAACGATAATAAAATGAATTAAAACAAAGGAGTAGGGGCATTAAGGCCTAGTTTTGGCCCAATGAAATAAAATTTTTGATAACCATTTTAAATTGGCACATAATGTTTAGAAATGCATAGGGTCAAGAAAAATATCCGAAAAACATAAAGATATTTACCTGATGATGTCACAATTACGTCATAATATGTACAGTTTTCACAAAAACGATGAAAAATACAGAATTTATGCAGTTTTCTTTTTTCTTTTCGTTATAGAAACATCCTGCGCAGCCGAGAAACAACTAAATAACAGAAGCTTTATTATAACTATTGGCATAATCTCACCAAATATAAAGTTGTTTCTTGGGTGCGCACATACTTTTTAAATCTAAAATATACTAAAAAGTTGATGAAAAAAAAGAAGGAAAATCACGGAATTTAACAAAATATGAAAATTAAGTCATGGTTTGTTGCCATGGTTATTTGTTCGATGTCAAATTTGTTTTGTTTTTCTTAATACCTTATACCTTAATCAAGTTTTCAGTAATTTAAGAATGTGCAAGATAACTTTCAAATTTGCAATAATTTTTGGGCCAAATAAGGGCCTTATTGCCCCTACAAAATTTTCAAAAGGTCAGACGTGGCTCGACAATTATGAGATAACTGTATTTTATTTTAAGCTTGGCCTTCGTAAAACGTAGCGACGCGGAGCGGAGCTATGTGAACAGATATTTGCCACAGTAAAATCAAGTTTTACGAAGGCCAACCTAAAAATACAATATAGTTATCTTCATTATAAAGCAGCATATTAAAATAAATTATTTTAATGAATATTTTGACTTAAAATGACAAACAATGTGACGTAATATGTGTACTCACGATGTCAAACAAAAATACTAGACGTATTAATACCATTCGTACGTTTCAGAATAGTTTTAACGTTGACAAAAATTAGATTTTGAGGCGGCTTATACCGTGACTGTCATGTTTATTTTGTGAGAAATAACATACCCGAAATTATTAATTTTCTTTTTATAAATGTGATATTTTTATTTATCGTAATACTGTGACATCACTGTAACATTATGTTTGACATACTGAATTGATAACTTCTGCCAATTGATTGTACCTAATCCACATAAAATTAGATCAATTCAATTGTAAATGTTAATAGTAGGATCATTATCTGCTTTTGCAAGAACATAAACCTTTTTAAAAATGCACTTTGAAACCAACATATACACCTATGACCCTTACTAAAAATAAATAATACTAAGGAATTTCTTATCCCAGGCATAGACAACCTTAGCTGATTTGGCACAACTTTTTTTAGATTTTGGGTCATCAGTGCTCTTTAACTTTGCACTCTTTGGACTTTCTAACTATTCTGATCTGAGCGTCACTGATAAGTCTTATGTAGACAAAACGCGCGTCTGGCGTATTTAAATTATATGCCTGATATTTTAGATAATTCAATCAAAGGTGTAAAACTGGATCTTTCCTTACTCTACTGGATACCCCAATTATATAACGGTCACTATATTTAACGTAGGTTTGTTAAAACAAAGGTGTTCTGAAAAAAATACTGTTAGCATGGCGGTTAGGATACACAACTTATATTGATCCAGTTGATACGATTTTCAAGTTTGTTTTTTCCTATCATGATTATCTTGATTGAGGTTCGCTGCTGAAAAAGAAGCTATTAAACCGAGAGTTTCCAGTTTTGAAGTTGAAATGATACCGTCGTAACATTTAAAGACGCCATCACGAGTTGGCCGACCGTTATGAATATCTGTTTCACCGATAACGACCGATATATTTGTCGTATCTACAACCATTTCCTCCTCCCCCTAAATGTGACTTACCGAATAAGAATGATCACACGATTTGTTTGGAGCAGGATCTGAGCAACACTTCGGAGATCACTCTTAGATTTTTGTGGGGTTTGCGTTGCTCAGTCTTTAGCTATGTTGTGTTTATCTTTAAATCCCTATATTTAAACAACCATGTATCATATACACAATAAAGCGCTTAATTCTGTCAAGTATAAAATAGATGTACTGATTTTTTTTTAAATTTAAATATATATTGAAAGCACACTTAGCAATGTCAAGGGAAATAACTCAATTTTGATGAAAAATGATTAATGTCATGCATTTGACATAATTGATCTTTGAAGGGCATACTACCTAAAACAATTTATAGCACATCATATCATAATGTTTTATCTTAAGAATTATTTAAGTCCCTAAATGCAATAAAATGAGTTTCGAAAGTTTTTAAATACACACATTCGAATAAAAGAAAAGTGTACAGTTACAAGTTCTTCTGATGTCAACTTAAGATTGAACTTATATATGATTTTTCGAATGTTAGTTTAGAGCATTGTTGGTGAATCCAGAAAAGGGCTTCGGATGCACGAGTGTTGTTTTTTTTCTTATTAATCTTTATTTATTACTCATAAGTTGAAAAAAAACCCCAACAACGCCACGACTTAAAAAGAAAATGACAAACTGACAATATACAATACAGAAAACATAACATAGAAAACGAAAGACTGAGCAACACGAACCCCCTAAAAACACTGGGGTTGATCTCGGGTGAAGGATGAAGAACAGAATATTCGGCAGAAACTACTTCGTATGGCTTTTATAGTTCTAATGGGTGGAAAAAATAAAATAATAAATAAACAGGACTCCGATGGAAATTCTCAACTGAATGTCCCTAAGCAAATGGAAAATTCAAAAGCAACTCCTCAAACAACCGAAAAAGTCATCAACATAAAACTTACTAAATGCCATGGGTCTGACTAATCATCTATACTACATACACAATCTGCATTTTAGAAGTTCATGACAATACACTAAAATTAATATGTATAAACACCATCTCATATAAGATGACAAGAGTGCACACGCTTAAATGTCTTGCCTTCATTACTAATCATTGATATTATGTTGATAGTCCTCAATGTAAAGCTTTATTATAACTGTCACATAAACTTAACATAAACCAAGAAAACTAATCATTGACCAATGGACCATGAACATGATGTCAAGGTCAGATGAACCATGCCAGGCAGACATGAACAAATAACAATTCTTCCATATAACAAATATTGTTGACCTGTTGAAAAACAGACCAAAACACAAAAATTAAACACTGAGCAATGAACTGTGGACATGAGGTTAAGGTCAAATAAAACCTGAGCGACTGACATATAGATCGTAAAATATTTCCATACACCAAATATAGTTGATTTGTTGCATATAGTATTAGAAAAAAGACCAAAACTCAAAAACTTAACTTTGACCACTGAACCATTAAAATGATGTCAAGGTCAGCTTACACCTGCCAGCTAGACGTGTACATCTTACAATAATTCCATACAACAAGTATAGCAGACCTATTACATAGAGTATAAGAAAAACAGACAAAAAACCCCCAAAAACTTAACTATAACCACTGGACCATGAAAATGACGTCAAGGTCAGATGACACCTGTCAGTTGGACATGTAGACCTAACAGTCCTTCCATACACCAAATATACTAGACCTATTGCTTATAATATCTGTGATATGGACTTGACCCCCAAAACTTAACTGATTCATGAAATGAGGTCGAGGTCAAGTGAAAACTGTCTGACGGGCAAGAGGACCTTGCAAGTACGCACATACCAAATATTGTTATCCTATTACTTACGCGCGTCTGGCGTACTAAACTATAATCCTGGTACTTTTGATAACTATTACAATAAGAGAGAATTAAACATTACAATTTTTTTTTCAATTAGTCACTGAACCATGAAAATGAGGTCAATGACATTGGACATGTGACTGACGGAAACTTCGTAAAATGAGGCATCTATATACAAAGTATGAAGCATCCAGTTCTTCCACCTTCTAAAATATATTTTGTTTTAAGAAGTTAGCTAACGCCGTCGGATCACTATCCCTATGTCGAGCTTTCTGCTACAAAAGTCGCAGGCTCGACAATAAATGACGATTCTTAAAACTTGAGGATTTAGATTATCATTTATCAATGCAAGTATATGCAATAATCAAGAGATAAAAATGAATGCCTGAATACTTTGATAATATCGATCTAATTGAACATCGGTAAACTACTTTCCCCTCAATTTGCTTATATTTAAAACCTACAAATAGCCTATTAGACATATTCTCTATACCTATACTTCTATTGGGATCGACGTTAATATTGGAAACAAAACTTCTATTTCATATATAAAACTGTGAAAATATGAGTTATGATTCTTATGACATTGCTTTCAAAACGCGCGTCTGGCGTAAATATGAAATTTCAATCCTGGTATCTATGACGATTTTTCATTTATATGATATATTTATCCAAGATTGAGTGGTAAGGACTTTACTTTACAGAAGGACCTCTTTGAATTTGACAAAAATAATGGCTTTAAGTCATCTTCCAACCTCTTACTACAAAAATAATGTCTTTAAGTCATCTTCCAACCTCTTACTACAAAAATAATGGCTTTAAGTCATCTTCCAACCTCTTACTACAAAAATAATGGCTTTAAGTCATCTTCCAACCTCTTACTACAAAAATAATGGCTTTAAGTCATCTTCCAACCTCTTACTACAAAAATAATGTCTTTAAGTCATCTTCCAACCTCTTACTACAAAAATAATGGCTTTAAGTCATCTTCCAACCTCTTACTACAAAAATAATGGCTTTAAGTCATCTTCCAACCTCTTACTACAAAAATAATGGCTTTAAGTCATCTTCCAACCTCTTACTACAAAAATAATGGCTTTAAGTCATCTTCCAACCTCTTACTACAAAAATAATGTCTTTAAGTCATCTTCCAACCTCTTACTACAAAAATAATGGCTTTAAGTCATCTTCCAACCTCTTACTACAAAAATAATGTCTTTAAGTCATCTTCCAACCTCTTACTACAAAAATAATGTCTTTAAGTCATCTTCCAACCTCTTACTACAAAAATAATGTCTTTAAGTCATCTTCCAACCTCTTACTACAAAAATAATGTCTTTAAGTCATCTTCCAACCTCTTACTACAAACTTTGGTACAGAAAAGATTAATGTGATTAAATAAAACTCGATTCTTCCTTCAGATGAAAGTCTTACCTTTTTATATCGTTAACGTTGTAGAAAACATATAAAAAGATAATATACAAATGTTTAACTTAATCTTAGAAACTTTAATAGATGTCTATACGTAACCCAACTAAATACTATATGAAATTGTTTTTGTGGGTGTGTCTGTTTAGAGAGCAGGAACAATGTGTTTTGTTTGTTTTTCGTCAGAACTTTGTTAAGATACTCTACGCTGATATGCACAACAAATAAAAGAAACAGTAGTATACCGCTGTTCAAAAGTCATTAATCGATTGAGAGAAAACAAATCCGTGTTACAAACTTAACCGAGGGAAACACATCTACTACAAAAATAAAACAACGAAACAACAGAAAGATTGAAGTGCTCCATAAAACAAACGACAATGCAGCAAACACAGTAACGAACTATAAGATAATAACTGCCATTTTCCTGACTAGGTACAGGACATTTAAAAAATGGTACTGTACAACAAATCAATGCAACAATAAAAATGTGGCAATCAAATGAACTGTAAAAGAACCCTATCGATTGTTGCAACTGGGCAAGCGTATCCTGTTATAAAATTGAGAATGGAAATGGGGAATATTTCAAAGAGACAACAACCCGACCAAAGAGCAGACAACAGCCGAAGACCAAAAATTGGTCTTCAAAGCAGCGAGAAAATCCCGCACTCGGGTGTGTTCTCATCTGATCCCTATATAAAATTGTGTACTAGTTTAGTGAAAATGGACGTCATACGTAACTCCAAAACATATAAATGATCTAAAATTAAAAATCATGGACTAATAAAGGCCAGAGGCTCCTGACAGGCGCAAAAATGCAGCGGGGTTAAACATGTTTTGTGAGATCTCAACCCTCCCCTTTTACTTCTAGCCAATGTAAATAAAGAAACATAGCAATTTTACCTCTAGCCAATGTAGAATAAAGAAACACATAGCAATTTTACCTCTAGCCAATGTAGAATAAAGAAACACATAGCAATTTTACCTCTAGCCAATGTAGAATAAAGAAACACATAGCAATTTTACCTCTAGCCAATGTAGAATAAAGAAACATTAGGTAATAAAAGAAACTAAGCAAAATGACAATGATACATAAATTCACAAAGGACTTATAACAGTTACTGACATGCCAACTCCAGACCTCAATTAAACATGAAAGATCATGTTTTTATCGTATGAAAATCAAGTACAACCCCTCCCGTTAGTGGTTTAGTATCATACCAACATAAAATGAATTACCAACCGTCATGTGAGTTCGGTAACATCACAGATAATACTGTTCTTTAATCTAAAGATCTAAGTCTGCGAAAACATGTAGCTTGTGAGTTGAGATACAGACATATCGTATCAGTTATTCATTTCGTGGTGATTGCCATTTTTTGTTTCTTTGTTAATAGTGTCAACAAAGAAACAAAAATGGCAAACAGACACTCTAAAGACAACGAACACAAGCAAAAATGAAAGATACGAATATAAAAAAGTCCACAGCAAAGCACAAACAATGATGGGATGTATAAATACCGAGCCCACCCTCTGTTGGCGCAGTTTTGAGTAATATGCAAACTCCTGTTAAGTTAGTTGGTATTTTTTCAGAAATAGTATCTCCATATGACAGGGCAGAGGTATTAGTCTTTGCCTTGGCATTGTTTGTCTAAGGCTCATGAGTTTACATATCCTTGTATATCAATATCTTCCACCTCTCTTGTACTGCTGAGAAATGGAAAGTTGAAATTATCACGAACTAGATCAACAAAAATGGCCAGTATATGTATACAACTAGTGTCCAGTAGAATACTGGCTGTCTGTTGAAATATAAATCTATCCAACTCAATAAGCATGTTATCAATCATAAAATCAAGTATTTGGAAACATTGTATTTGACTTTGGAATCAGTGCCATTCTCTCACAGATGAAGATTTTTCATGACCAGATTAAGGAGAACGTAGTTTGGTGATGTTCAAATCGGTCAAGACAAGACAAATCAAGACAACAAACAGAAACCAAAATCAACAAGTGACCCTGAAATGTTATCTTATGCATTTAACAACTATGGAAAAGTTTGAGACTTTTATCAGGGAAAAACAAAGATGACTAAGAGAAGATTACTCATGTATAACAACAAGTCTTGTTTCTTTATGTAACATTTATTTTCAGAAATCAAAACATTATTTTAATAAAAAAAAAGCATACAAATATTAAAACGAGCAAGTTTGGTCCTTATAACTAAAATATGATAATACTGAAAATGAAAGACAAGTATTGATTGCATTAAATGAAAGACAAAACTCAAATATTACACAAAAAAATAACAGTGAATCATACATGAATTTCAGTGCTGGCAAGAAAAGTTCCATTTTCTTCCTAAAAAATATAATCTATAAAAGTAAGTACAATGGGATATCACTATTTGTAGAAAACAATATTTATTTGATTTGAGATAAAAAGCAATATCTGTAATTTCTTCATGTAAATAATACAGGTGGTCATTATACTCTGTCCTAACTTTGAATCTGTCCTTAATTTAAATTTCTGTTATAAGCAGGTATAAATTTATGAAACATGAAAAAGGTAGCAAAGCTCAAATTATTTATTACAATCAAAATGAGCAACAATAAAAGCATTCAGTTCACAAGATTTTACAAACTACACATATTTTTGTACAATGTCAAATAGTGTTTGTAATTTGTGTTGATTTACTTTAACAAGATTTTGGTGGATAAAGATTATGTTCTGAAAAGCATTTGCAAAAATTAAATTTGAGTTGTAAAAAATTATGTATACCTGAATTAAGAACCCAGAAATTCGATCACACAATTTCATTCATTTTTAAATTACTTGAAAGGGTAATGTTTTCAAACTGTCAAATCCATCCTCCACAGTATCAAGGAGTATTGACCATTTCTTTGAATTCATATCATGAAACTTCTTTCGAACAATTTATGGAATGCAACAGTATAAAACTAATCAAAGAGCAGAATGCTCTGAGGGATACGATTGCCATATAGTTTCATTGACACATATATAGCAGTTCTGCCAACTTTTCATTAAGCAAATTCGTGAGATTTGGCCAAAAAGAGGAAAAAATTGATCCAAGGATACTGCTGCAAAAAAGCATGAACATGCGTGAGTCTCACGCATTTTTGGCAGCCCTGGCCTTGATAGTCCAAATAATTATGACGTCTTGAAAGGCTATTATATTTTTTTCTTTGACGCTTTATTTCGACGTCAAAGTAAGGCGTCAAAGAAAAAAAAATATGATAGCCTTCCAAGACGTCATAATTATTTGGACTATGGCCTTGAAGGCATAAAACTTTGCTCAGTGCTTGGAGCACAAAAATAATGCTCGAAACAAGAAATCAAGCAATTTCATTGGTTGACTTTTTAGTATGAGTACAAAAAAACTGACTCGAAAGTTTTATGACCGCAAGGCCTGGTACAGCTGGATAGTATTATTTTCAAAACTAATTCAACTGCACATGCAAAGGTAATATAAATCTGAATAGTCACTCAACTTTAAAAATAGCTAATCCCGGATACAAGTGTAGGAGCAAATTATGTACTTATTGTGTTTTATTTGTGTGCTATCAATTCCAAGTTTACTTTCCACAGCAGTCACTGAGAGAGAGAGAAGGTATTTCACTTCATAGTTCGAGATTACTCTGATGTCTAACGGCTGATTTGCCAGACAAGCTGGGACCATGGGGGACTTTTATGCTAGTATACTTAAATTACAAACTTAAATAGTCCCAGTCCCATATATTATATCAAGACTGAAGTATTATTGGATGCCGAATTGAATTTTAAATAGGTGCCGATTTGACTAGATGCCGATTTAACCAGGTGCCGATTTGACTTTTTCTATGGGTGCCGATTTGACTTGTACCCAGTAATCTCGGGACTATTCACTTCGTATCTTATCACCGTTAATTCTAAGAGGAACCCCATTTCCCAGTCCCATATATTATATCAAATATTATTGGATGCCGAATTGACTTTTACATGTAAATAGGTGCCGATTTGACTTTTTCTATGGGTGCCGATTTGACCAGGTGCCGATTTGACTTGTACCCAGTAATCTCGGACTATTACTTCGTATCTTATCACCGTTAATTCTAGGAGGAACCCCATTTCTAACTCTTTAATTATTAATTTCCTTTTGGTCAGTGGGCATGAATCCTTCCGTACACTCCTCTGTTTAAATTGAGACGATTTTGACGGGAAATACTTCTGAAAGGGAGACAACTCGAAACGATAATATGGAAGACTCCATTTCGGCTAAAGGGGTGTTATAGGTAAAACTTCATTGATTTTAATTTAAATGATGCATATGATTTTAAATTATGCAACAACAATATTAAACCCTCAGTAGCAGGCAGACATAGAAGACATAGAATGAGTTTCAAATTAATTAATAAGCGGGGAATCCAGAACAACCACTCAATCTGATACCCCTTGAAATCAAGAAAACTATACGCATGCGCATTAATACATAAACAAACCCGCGATTTGCGATTTGGAACAAGAACGTTTATTTAATTTATGATATGATGAATGAGTCTCAATTTCTATATGAGAGTACAGTATCAGTTTCATAACGGTAAAATATAGAAAACTCCACTTCAGTTCTTATATGACAGAAATAGAATTATCGAAATTCAAAGAACTCTCGCATTTATCAAAACTGGGGAATTCCCTCTGACGTGTTTCTAAATTTATAAAAACACTAAATATAAATACTGCTTAATTCTGATTTTCCGTGTTGTTAAAAACACGCATATAAGTCAACGGAAAAATCAAACATGAAGATTATGAGAAGAACATTACAGGAAAGTTGTTTATGTTCAATCCTTTTGCTTGTTTTTACCTTTTAAAGCAAGACAATCATAAGAATCTGAGATGTTGCTGAATGTTTAGAATAAAACGGTTGACGTGAGGGAATGAGCCCCCGAGTCAACGGTAGAAGTCTACAGATTGCTTAAAAGCAATCGTATCCCAAAAATTGTTTAATGACTTATATATATAAATTTCACTGGAATCACCTAAGCTACTTTGAATTTTAAGAAACGAAATAAAAATCAAAAGTTTCAAGTAAATTCCAGATTCATCTACAGGGCTTTGTTCTATTTATCAAATAGCAGGAAATCAAATGTGAGTCAAATTAAAAAGTGAGATATTTTGAACTGATGTCTTAAAATAGATGAATTTTACTATTTTGTCAAATGTAAAATCTTAACTTTCTTGACACCATAAGAATAAAGTATGTATATATGCTTTCTATGTTAACATGTATCAAATCTCTCAAACAGATAAGAATTAACTAATGACATCATTAATCATAGATATAACACATTATTTCTTTATAATTTATGTATTTATAATCTCAAGTCTATATTCCATTTTGATCTTAACACAAACTATCTTCAAAAATTCCTAATAAGTCAGCTGATCAATATACATTCTTATAATATTCACAAAAAACAAACATTAAGGGACTATCAACTTTGTAATAAATGAGTTCTAAGATGTCTATTTTATCAACTGTAATTAGGAATTCAGTAAATTGTACAACAATTATTATCAAATTGCAAAGGCATCTTATGCAAAGAGATAAATGTTAAAATTGAAAACTTGAAACTATGAAGCATAAAGGGAAGTTGAAAAGTAAAAACCTTTTTATGTATGCTGGTGCCTCATATCATTTGGAAAACAAAAGACAAATTAATATAAGCACATTAAAGAAAATATTTTATATGGCACATTGTGTTGGTAATACATCACCGGTATGTAAAAATAAAAAATAAGAAAAAAATATGTGAAATAAGCTACAAAAACACCCTGTCTAAACTTTATACAAAAAATAATACCATATACTCCAGACATGATCGTTTGGGACTGTACATATATAGTCCTGGCATATGATATACTATGGTCCTGCTGAAGGTATAGTAAAATAGTCTTGTCATCTGACATAGAAGAAGCAAAATGTACAGTGTATCAGTTCAACTAGTACTAGATATGACATTCACCATACAGAAAGGCTCATAAAAATGAAATGAAAACCCAACATACAAGAATATTATCCAAAATAATAAAGATTAAAGTAAATTTTAATACACATTTATGTGCAAGAAAGATATTTGCTTGTGTGTAAATGCAATGAAATATTTCAGTTAACACATCTCGACATTTCAGAAAATCTGAAAATATTCTTTTGGTATAATTTATCATTTTTTACATTTTTTTTATGTAACAAATTTACAACTGAAATAGTCATCTGTTAATGAAAATGGATAAAAGATTTTTCAACTAAATCATGGAAATACTTTTACAGATTTTTTTCTTGTTTATCTTTATAAATAAATGAAAAAAGTAACATTGCATATATAGTTATACAGCCTGGAACATACATATTAAACAATAAAATTTTATGTACATATCAACAAACATACAAAAATGGAAATGGCTCACAGAAAAAAATGGACCCTGTTTTATCTGCAATGAATATCACAATTTTTTTTTTTATCTTACAATCACAAAATAAAAATAAAATCATTGTAAAGAGATTTCAAATCTTTTAATAAATTGAACTTTAAAAAACAAATGATTAAATTTAAGTACTTATTTTTCTATTTATAATAAGGCTTTAACAAAATTAGGTTTGCTATTTAAAGTCAGATGGGTTGAGGAAAAATTATTTCAAAATTTCAAAGCAAACCCCAACACTACCTGAACACCCTATAAAAAACTCTGTAATTTTAGGGAGTCAGTAGGGGAACACTTTATAATGATTTTGTTCTCATGACAGCAATGGATAAAAACATTTTGTTCCAAATTTATTGGACGGATATATTACAATATTTAAGTACAACATATACATATATTACACACTAACTAATAATATAATGGCACATTTACAATAATTTTTTTCCCCATTTTTATATGCATAGAAAATTTACGAACTAAATTAAAATATGCATATTAGATGTTGTCTATGCCTTAGAATACAAAATAATGCTTGCATAGTTCAAAATATCAAAAATGTCAAAAATGTCAAGTGTTTTATTTTCAGCAGAATAATCAAAATGTCAATTTCATGCTTTATAATAAACATTTCATAACTACAATATGTTCTATTTATTTAAGGTTTATTTATCAAAAAGATACATTAGAATGTTTCAAGAAATATTCAACTATTTATATTTTAGAAACCATAAAAAGCATAGTTTCATAGTCAACTGTGATATCTATCATTACAAAGCACAACATAACACCAAGTAACAACCAATAACAAAATTATAACTAAGAGGATATATATATATACAAAGAAGAGTCAATTCTTACGCAAATTTAAATTACAAAACTGCCAAACGTACAACATCAATATAGCCAATTATTTCAACACCAAAGTACAAATTGCACTTTAACCTTTAGCCTTTAAAACAATATACAATCTATCAATAAATATGGCACATTTCAACTTTCCACTTAGATATGCTCCTAGCAATATTTAACTGTACATACATTATTCAATAATAAAACAGTAGGTTAGTATATTATCATTAGGCATTGGATTCCAGCTTGCTGTCATTAGAGATTGACAAGTATTGAATAGAAACTGCTTTTGATATGGCATTTTCATGAAGCATCATTGCAATAGCCAACTAGTGAGTTGAAAAAATTATACATTTACCAAAAATTGAGCTAGAGATTCATATTTTCCTAATTTTTACAAAATATTGTGCTAAGCATTGAAGTTTTACTAAACATTAAGCCAAACTCAAAAATTTTTCAAAATGATGAAAAAAAGATAAGTATTAAAATATTAATTCAAATTTCACATTATACACTAGACAAAAGATACAGCAAGAAATAATGACTAAGCTTATTCTGGACGACTTTCTTCTTCCTGGTTTGGATCCTCTTCTGTACGGCTGTAAAACTCTTCATCCATTTCCTGTACACGGCGGGACTTTTTCTTTTTTTGCTTTCTCTCTTGAATTCTCTGTGGCGGTGGTGGGAACTTATCGCAATCAACCACACAACCTTTCTGGCCATAATGGTTAAGAAAGTTTGCCCATACATCGTTACATTTAAGTAACTTCTGATTACCTAAAATAAAAGAAAAACATCTTTAAAAAAGAACAATATAAATCAGATATCAAACAATTAAATTTTTTGAAATGATTAATCTGCATCACAGAGAAACCCAAATTTTAAGATTGATCACTAAATCAATATCAATCATGTGGAGAAAGTCGCAAGAAGAAATAGTCTGAAGATACATGACTTTTTTTTAATAATTTTAAAGGCTTTCAATGATCTTTCAATAACTTTTTGTAAACTCACCAATGACGATAAGTCCTTTACGTGCTCTAGTCAAGGCCACGTTTGTCTGATGTTCATCAGTAATGAAACCTAGATTCTGTTTACACCAGCCCAGTGTTGGCTTTGGTTCTATTCTGTAATCTGATAGGGATCTAACCAGACTTATTACTACATAGTCCCATTCACCTCCTGAAATTCAAAACATGGTAATGTTTTTTAAAAGGTTTAGCATCTTTCTAAATTCTACTAAATTAATGAAGTACTGACTTCTGTAGATAATGTAAGCTCAAAAAATGTATCAACATTTCTAATTAAGGTTATCAGACACATGATAATTGATTCTGAACATTTTAGACACTATAAAAAAATAATGTTTAAAAGAGGGATGAAAGATACCAGAGGGACAGTCAAACTCATAAATTGAAAATAAACTGTCAATGCCATGGCTAAAAATGAAAAAGACAAACAGACAAACAATAGTACACATGACACAACATAGAAAACTAAAGAATAAACCCCACAAACCCCACCAAAAACTAGAGGTGATCTCAGGTGCTCCTAAAGGGGTAAGCAGATCCTGTTCCACATGTGGCACCCGTCGTGTTGCTTATTGATAACAAATCCGGTAAATAGTCTAATTCGGTAGGTCACATTCATGAAAGGGAAGGGGATTGTAGTTACGACGTTAGGAACATATCCTATATCATTTGTGAAATGGTTATTCCATAATGGTCAACCAACTCGTGATGGCATCTGTAAAATTTACGAAGAGATGATCTCAACTTCACCATTTGGAACTCTTGGTTTAATAGTTTCCTTGTGAGCAGCAACCCTTTAAACTATCCTTGACAAAGTTCTTAAAAGTACAACTCAATATGAGCTGATCATAAAAGACCCTGGAAGATGTGTCCTTTAGAAATGGTATGTTTTAAAACTTAAAATTTAACTTTTTCTGATTTTAAATCTAATATCATGGTACTTCAGCCTCAGAATCCAAAGATGTTTTTACAATTTTTAGAAACTGATTAACAATAAACTTTTAAGAAGTAAAATCTAACCTTGACTAGCCACAACAGTGTTGACATTGAATTGTATAAACTTGTCTTTCTTTAGCTCCTGTCTGATACTGTGACACTGTGAATTGTATTGACTCATAATGTTGATATAGTGGGGGTCTATCAATTCATCTTCTACCAAGTGCTTGAATACTTTTACCTGAAAAAGGAATATTGATATTTAAGAATTGTATTTTTTCTGGAAAAAACATATAAACATATCCAACTCTTATTAAACAACCTGGAAATAACAATGTGTTGAACTTTTGATGTCTTTGAGTTGAAGTGTATGTATCATACAATGCAAAAACAACAATACATTACTTGAAATATTTTATGTATCAGTATTCTAAAGAATTAAAACACTGAGGTTCAGCATTTCTTCGTTTGCTATGAACCTACAATGTTGTTATAAAACCCTGATTTAGATCATCATCCAAGTGGTCAATTATATCTGAATTCAAAAATAGGTGTTTAAAAATATCATGTATCAGGTCATCTCAGATAAATTGTATGCCACAAATTTGTTATTTAAGAGATACCAATATTGCAAAACTTGAAGACACTACTTTGAATCAATGTTAGCCATCTAAACAAGGGAAATCAATATATGTTATAAAGCTTACCACTTGGTCCACTTCTTGTTTATTTGAACATGACTGTTCATTTCCTTCTTCTGTGTTGAAGGGGAGATATTCCTCTGTTCCTTCTACGTGACAAAATATGACCGGTGTATTCTGTTTAAGCCATGACTTAAGAGGTGAATCTGTACGCCATGTATATGATGGCATGGTCTCAAGTCTGTTTTTGTAAAATTGCTTTGATGGAAAGGCACAAATCTCTGGATGCTGTAAATATATGATAAATTAAGATAACACATTGAAAAAAAATAAATATATAAAACTATTAGAGCAATATGCAGTGCTACCTATAGTTTTGCCTTTTATGGCTAAACAATGCAACAATGTTACACTTTTTTCAAAATTTTGTGATATTTTTCACTTAGAACACCACTTTGACTGATGTTTACCAAACATTTTATGTTTTATGAATTTATTTCAATCATTCATCATCAATTTCATCATCTGTTGAAACCTTTCAGCTTTTTCCTCAACACTGTGTTGTTTTTATAAAGGGACATAACATCCCTTCTAACAGTGTATCGAAATAAGCCCCACCTACTTATCTAATATGAAATCTCCACTTAGTTACTTTTAACCAAACATATGCCTAGAAATGTATAGGAAAACTTACCATTCTGTACTGTGATGTCAACATGGTCAGCATCTTTCCCTTTTCAGCATATCTTTCAAACAGAGACGTCTCTAATCCAAGTTTGGCAGCATTGCTACTCATCACGATTGGTCTAAGCTGTTTGTGATCTCCAATCAGAACCACCTGCTGAGCTCTGGTTGCTATAATGGCAGCCATACTTTCAGGCTCTGTACACATTCCACATTCATCGACAATGATCTGGAAAATACGACCTTTTGTACCAGCCATTATTCTAAGGTTGGTTGCCATAGCAGTTGTGCAGAATATAACATCATAATGTGCAACTTCTTCAATAACAGCCTTGTGTATAAGCTTTCTGTATTTATTCACATCTTTGTAGTCGACACCATCTTGATGTTGTCTAAATTGTCTGTCAAAAGCAGTTATTTCTTCCATGTATGGTTTTCCTAGTTGACGAATTTGTATATGCATTGAATACTCCCTCAATTGTTCATCAGCCACTGCTCTCTCTCCACGCCCAAGTGTCGGTGTTTTGCCTGGAATAGGGAATTCTTGATCTTCTATAGAACTTCCATACCATCTGACCATCTTTGGGCAATGTTCTCCTAACTTTCTTTTCATCCATTCTATAAACAGAACAAACATATTTGCAAGCTGCTTTTGAAGTTTTCAAGATAATAACCAAAATAAGGAAAAAAATATTTGTAAAAATTGTTATTAAAAAGCACTCACTACTATAAGGAGCAGACTGACAATTTCAGTCATATTTGAATATTTGTAGATCATTTTTTAAATATGAAGTTTCTATTCATCTATTTCAGTTTTCAAGCTACTGGTCAAAACTAAATGCAAAAATATTATTAATCACGTCATATAATGGCAATAACATAAATAAGTAATCCCCATGTTGATTTATATGAATATCATCTCTTGCTGATGATTTATGTTTCTATTTATCTATTAAAGTTTTCAAGATAATAGACAAAATTTCCCCCCAAAAATGATTGAAAATCTTTATCAAAAGGCATTAGGCCAATTAACATGAAGTTAAATGGTATTTCTGCAATGTTGACTTATTCATAGAGCCTGTCTTGATCCTTTATGCTATTCAAAAGTTAACAGACGATGAAGACAGACCTTGGATTCAAAGGTTCTTATACTTGTTAACAATCTTTACTTTTTTCCCCCATAGTTTACTTACTTGCAACTAAATCCACAGATTTATTGGATGGGCCACAGAAAATAATCTGTTTCTTCTCATTGCCCATTTCCTGCCATTTCAGGTTGATCTGGTTGAACAGGTAAACTAACTTGATACCTGTATACGTCTTTCCAGTACCTTAAAGTGAAAAACATTTTGTAAGATGCATTCCAGCAAGTTTACAGTTTATCATATTTTGGAAGTTAAAAAATAAAACGAACTTAATTACATCAAATTATCAATCAAGATTTCATACAAATATCTTGAAACTACCCTTGCAGTTTTATATAATTAATTAATGTGAACAAAGGATGGTACCTGCACAATAAATATACCAACTTCAATTACTTATTTGTTAATGTCCTTTAAAAATTAATACCCCAAAATATTTGTTGATGAATGTTAACAAATACAGCCAATTCCATTGAGCATGTAGGTATAGGTTATATCTTTGGTTAGCTTGCTTGCTGCTTGCTAGCTGAACTGTGAAGTTATTATTAGGTTAGGTAGACTACCCTCCTTTAAGAGTAGGCTTGTCAGGCAGATAACCAATCTGTCTGTTTATAGTACTAGGCTACTCGAAAGGAGGTAGTATACATTAACTAATAATGACTTCATGATTCAGCTAGCAAGCAAGCTGACCAAAGATATTTACTTTACCTACACACTCAATGAAATTGTCTGTAAATCATAAGTGATCTTTATATTCATGGTTGTTTATTGAACCATACCTGGTGGTCCTTGTATCAGACTAAATGATGATTCCAATGCTTTTTGGATAGCCTGGTATTGTTTAGGGTTATTCCTCACTATACCATCTATGTTCATTAAATCTGGTTGCATCTTTCTTCCAATTTCAAAGTGTCCTTTATCTGTAAGGTAAAAAAAATACTGTTCAGAAAATAGGCTTCATAGTACAAAAAATGTTTATTTTTTTATTTGGTATTTTGGCTGTATGAGGCATAAAGAACACCCATCATGTCTTTTATGAATACTGTACAGCTTTCTATACAGTATGATTTTTGCTCATTTTTGAAGGCCCTACTTTGCTACATCCAATCCTTTGGTCTATGGTGGGTAGTTGTTTCATTCCAAATTTCCTTATTTTTACATAGTTGATAAATAAGATTTATGAGTTTTTAGTTTCCCTTTTTGTGGATTCATTATTAATAGTGGGATACCTATATGCCTGTTTACACTTGGGCAAAACCACCAAATAATATATCCTTGAAAATACAAGTTCTCCTCAATCCATGAAAACTTGGAACCCAAGAAAATAAATGAAACAACTGCATTACACTGAGGCAATTGAGTCATACTCTTAAGACTGAATATCATATCCCTAAAAGGTTAATACTGCATTTCATTTAGAAATAAACATATCTATATATAAAATAAACAAAATGTTTAATACAGCGAGAAAATCCCACACCCATAGGTTTGCTTCAGCTGGCCCCTAAACAAAAATATGTACTAGTTCAGTGATAATGGACTTCATACTAAACTCAGATGTATATAAAAGAAACTAAAATTAAAAATCATACAAGACAAACAAAGGCAAGAGGCTCCTGCCTTGGAACAGGTGCAAAAATGAAGCAGGGTTAAAAACATTTTTTTTTAGATCTCCAACATCCCCCCTATGCCTCAAGCCAATGTCAAACAAACACACAACAATAGGCACAGTCAAACTCAGTTTAAAAGAATATATTTGGACCATAGGAAACTTTGTCTCACTTGCACTGTGATGAATCCCTGTTCATTGAACCATAAAATCCGGGTTAATATTAGTAATCAATTGTAAGTAATTGGCATTAAAATTTTAAAAGTTTGCCTCACAATAAACATGTTGACTATGTTTCATGGTTATATGACAAAATTAAACTTTGTGGTTAACTACCTAAACACAAAACTATAGCCTGAAATTAAGCGAATTTCACACTATCACATTTCTATGTTCAGTGAACCTTGAAATTGGGGTTGAAACTGTAATTTAGTATATGATTTTTTTAATTACAAGAATATGTGTATTATACTATTTCAAGCTGATGTAACTATAACTCATGGTAAACTATGCCTAAGCCAAAAACATTAATCAGATATCAGACAGTAAGATGGGTGGACAAGCAGACAGACACACAAACCATAAAATATAATACTCCCTTCTGCATAGGTAGGACATAAAAAATAGAATTAAATAAGATAACCCACAATTTTACACAGTATATATACAAGGTCTTAAGAAATTGTGACCTTGAACTATTTTCATTACTTACCAAGCTTAGGAATTTTGGTTCCCAATGCTATTGCCTTTGGAAGAGGATTAGCTTTGTCCAAACACTGCAGGAGGCCATCAATTCGACTAGAAAATTAGAAAAAAATGTATAAAAAATTACACTAAATCAGAGTTCAAAATTAGAGTAACTTTCCTTTGTTGCAAACATTAAATTTACTTTTCTTAGATATTTGTTTACATAGAAAATCTTAAATAGTGATGAGGATTTGAAATAAATCTTTCTATCAGAGGGATTAGTGTACTATTTTCAAATCATTACTATACTTCAGTCTTCAGTATCCAATTATGCATTTTAAAACAATTGTACATTCCTTCCACTTGTGTTTGATTTCTTGAAATTAATTGTTATATATTTACAATGATCAATTTTTTGCTTAGGAATTCCTTATGATCCTAGTATAATATGTAAAAAGTTCAAACAAGTATTAAAAGTTATTAAATAAAATTCAGATAGGCATATTCATTAATTTATCAGCAAACTTTGTATATGAATCTATGCACTTTCTGGTTCATTTAATTGTTGGATTGCTGTCTAATTGCAAATGCTTCTTATATATTAGTCATTATAAGTAAAGCATACAGTGTTCACATAGATTTCTTTTTTTTTTATTGAAATTGAAATATTAAAGAAAAAGGGACTGGCTGGGTATGATTTTTGCCTAGCTACAAGTCACTTCGATAGAGACTGTTGTTGCTAGGGTTCTTAATGAGTAGACAGCACAATACTTATTCTACATTAGGCATTGAATTTTAAGTCCAGATTCCCACCAGGGATGGCAGTCATATTTTTAAGTCCCTCAGAGCTAAAAAGGCCCAAATAATAACCCTAATAAACAAGGCTTTTACTGCCATTCAGATGGTCCAGGGCTGTCCATGTTTCTAAATCCCATTCAACCTTTGGTCTACAGGAAGTAAAGCAACCAACAATTAACCAATTAATCTTTCAATGTATCAAATTTTGAAAATGTAACAGCTTGATAAACTTACCAATCAGCACTAGACTTGAAAAGAACTTCAATTCCACATCTAGGTTTAACATCATCTTTCCTGAAGGCAGATGGAACTGGCTGACTATTTTTGTGAAGCTTGAAGATAAAATCAATTTTCCCTTTTTCTCCCTTCACATTTACTCGTTCTATCTTGGCATGTCCATGCCATATCCTGTAATCTTGTGGTGCACAACCATGTGTATGGCCAAACTCTTTACCCGGGACTTCCCCATCACCTAAGTATTCCACACTTTTAATGCACAGGTAATCTGGACTTGCTATTTCACGAATCCCTTCTTCTTCATCTCCTTCTTTGTGCTCTTTTCCTGGATTCAAATAAACTTCTAATGGAACTTTGTTGATCTCTATATTTCTCTGTTCCAAGAAAGCCTTTCGAAGTGAAAATTTCCCCTCTCTTTGTGATAAAAACTTGACTGGGACATCGTTTATGGTAGCAGTGCCAACATTAATAGCGTTGGTTGCTGCTTCCATTTCAACCAATGGTTTCCATGTTCTGATGTAGTCTGCTGGTCTGTGATAAAAGTCCTTGGTGGAGTCTGTTGAATACTTCTCAAGGTACTTGATAGGATCTTTCACATGTAGAAGACAATATCTAACATTTTTTGTCATGTCAAAAATCTCTATCTGGGGAATAAGAACACCTTTCACAGATTCAGCTGACATCTGCAGTGCCAACACCTGACCCTGGTTAAAAGTCATACTATATTCACAACTCTGTAAAGTTATTGTACCCTTTCTGACCTCTGAACTTACATCTCTTTCAGTCTTGACACATGCTGGATTATAGTCTTCCAAATTAGTTTCAGGGTGCCCAAGATCACCATTGAAAAAGATTTTTTCCAGCTTTTTTAGTTTTCCCTGGGGAGTTTTTTCATCAATAACTGCCTGAAGCAGTTGTTTCCATTTGTTCTGCTGTTGGAAAAAAGACCTGTTGTGTGGATTAACTCTGTAAATTCTATCTTCTCCTTGTCGTTTTATTGGTGCAAATCCATTGTATGAGTATAACCTTTTCTTCCATTGTAACTCAAGTATGTCCCTTCCATTGTTGATATCTTTTTTGAAGACTGGTTTTTTGGTAGACCCAAGGGAGTTTAACTGCAAAGTACAAGACTCTTTTGGTAAATTTCTATGACCTGGTATTACCACTGTGACCTCTTTTTCAGACACAGTTTTCACAAAACCATGGAAAACAGTTGATTCTTTTCTTAACTTGTAACCCCAATTTAAAGCTCTGCACTTTTTTTGGTAAGTTTTAGCACGACGTGTAACTTCATTTATATGATGGCACATCTCTGATATTTCCTCAGGGGAATAACAAGGCTTTTTCTCATCCAGGGCACAGTGCAGCAGTCGATGAGAGATGATATCAACATATCTCCTTATTGGTGAGGTGAAATGAATGTATGGAAACATTCCAAGACTGAAATGAGAGCCATCTTTCTTGGTTGCTCCCTTTGATTGTATATCTCCAGAACATTTATATTCAGCTGTTTCTTGAAAGTCATACCATTCCTCTAGACCTAAGCAAGCAAAGGGATGAATTTCGTCACACCCAAGTATCTGCATAACAGTTGGAAAATCTTTTTTATGAAATGCATTATTGAGTTTGTTCCAAACATGCTGCTGAAACATCAGTACTTTATTGTATCTTCCAGTTCTAGCATTATTAACTGACAATTTCCTTTCGCTTTCAATGACTGGAAGTGGACGCACTTCTTGCAGTTTAAGAATCAAATCAGCAAATAATTCATTTGACTTTAACCACTGCTGGACACATTCTGGTTCTGGTGGTTGCTGTATTCTCAAAGGGACACAGTTTTTAAATTTGCGGAAAAGGTATGTACCTATTGTATGATTTGCTTGAATCATAAACTCTTCAACTAGAAAGTGGGCTTCCTTTGTCTCCATAAAATCATCATCATCTGTTTCTATGGGAACATGATACATGGCACCACCCAATCGTCTTGTTCTTCTTATTTTAGCAATGTTGAAAAGACATTTTATTTGTTTGCAAATACTGTCCGGGACATTTCTTCCAATGTTCAAAAGTACATCTTGAGCTTCGCGATAGGTCAATTTTTGTCTGCTTCTGATCACAGTCTTCTTGATCTCATGCTTTTCCAGTGGTTTTCCTTCTTTGTCACATGTGAAAAATATAGAGATGACAGGACGAGGCTGTTCAGGTATCAGGCTGCAAAGATTGGTACTCAAAGGCTCTGGTAACATGTGGTAAGGGTTACGACCTTGGCCTGGATAGAAAGTAGTGGCTCTATCATAAGCTTCACAATCTATGTAGTCCCCTTTTTTAATGACAGCTGTCACATCAGCTATATGAACCCCAATTTTGTAGTTTCCTTCAGAGGTCTCTTCTATGCTTAAGGCATCATCTAAGTCTCTAGAATCTGTCGGATCTATGGTGAAAACCTCAAGGTCAGTCAAATCTTCTCTTTTGTCTTTTTTCACCAACTTACCATGTTGTTCTGTTAATGTTCTGACAGTTTCTACAGTTTCAAACTTGTAACCAGTTGGCACTTGGTGATGCAATCTCAATATCTCCATCCCAGAGTTCAATCCATCTTTGGCATTGATAACCTTGATAACAGCTCCTAGTGGGTACAAATTATCCCAACATATCATTGCAACTAAGAAAATATAGTTCTTAATTTCTCCTGGTTTTATATCAAAGAGCTCTTTATGAACCAGATAACCTTTCTCTTCAACATATCTGTATACATTAACTTGGTATTTGTTCTCACATTTTCTGTTCAGGATGTGGAGTTTTGGGACAGTTTTGGAGATTGGTAGCATGAGATGAAATTCTGTTTCGTCCAATACACACACAAAGACAGGATGATCTATATCAGGATAGTGATGACGCTGTTTAACTCCTCGGATCTGACCAAAAACTTTCAAGCTCATTTTGGATAAATCTAGGGTTTTCTGTAAACGTGGGATATAGTTTTTGTTTTTGTATGCATCCCTTTCATCCTGAAGCACTTCAACG
This sequence comes from Mytilus edulis, assembly GCF_963676685.1. NCBI lineage: Eukaryota > Metazoa > Mollusca > Bivalvia > Mytilida > Mytilidae > Mytilus > Mytilus edulis. Next base: position 9,437,465 of record NC_092344.1, read on the forward strand.
TATACCTCGTCCTCATTAAAAACTTTTCCAATTTTAGACCTGCCAGATATTTCTATTTCTTGTATGTCATCAGAATGGTCCAAGTTGGTACATACGGCTCCGTGTGCTGATTCTATCCTCACTTTACACTTCTTGAACTTCAGAGGATTACGCCTGCAGAGTTCTGCATTCTTTTCTTCACTGTAGAATTCTGGGTAAGTAAAGTGACTTTTATTATGGGATGGCTTTCTGTTTTCTTCAAGAAATTTATCACACAGACTGATTCCGTCTAATAAAAGACCTTGTTCATCTATTTCATCAGAGCCATTATCAAACTTTCGTGAACTTTTCTCAAATTGGTCCACATTAGAGAAATCCTCCTGATCAGATTCATCATCACTTGATGGATCAGGTGGACCAAACCAATCTGACCTTGACATTGTGTCAAATTCTTCATCTGATTCAATGTCTGAGTTTGCATGGGCCTCTGGTAATGGTAGTTGTTCTGAATCTTCTGATGCTTGGCTCCCTGTTGAAGATGCCGTTAGGTGACGTTTCCTAGCTCGCCGCTTCTTTGGAAGCTCTGTCCAAGTAGTATTCATATAGTCTTGACTCTCAGAATTTCTTTTTGCTGAAAAGAAATTGAATAATGAATTAATATATTTTATTCAAACATTATATGCACAGCTTAATCTAAAGTTCTTAACTTATTTCAATATCCAACACAGATGACGCAATAATAAGTCGTAATCTGATATTTTATACTTATATCTGTATGCAGATTTTCCTTATATAGCAATAACTTATAATAAAAAAATGGCATTAATTTCTGAATTTACAATATGTACATCTCAATGAGAATTGTGCATTAATTTGTATTTCCATTACTTTAATTTCCGTGTAAAGTTCTTATAATATAACCCTTTTAAATTATACACTGAAAGTTATGAAAATAACTAATCACAATTATCTCTTTAGGCCGTAAGTTACAGATTTATCTTAACATTTTAACTTTTAAGAGGCAATTGTTAACATGAGCAATGTATCTATCAAAACATCTGTTTTAAATTGCAACTAAATACACCAGAAGTAAGTTTGTTTTAAGATTTTGTATCCTTTTATTTCAATTCTAAAATTAAGAAAATATATTATGTCACATAGAATATGATTACTGTAATATTTTTTCTTTATCTTTGTAATATTGTTGATAATAGATTCATACTTACGCCGGTGACGTGCTGTTCTCTTATGGTGCTTGGCTCTTGCTTCTTCTGCCTGTTGCCTTTGCTGTAAAATATAGTTATAGTCTCCCATATGTAGAATTGGAATTGCAACCACATAGTATATTCAAGTTTATAAAAATCATGTATACCTTCTACAACCTCACTGTTCGAAATTAGCATTTGTTCATACTGACTAGAAATCAAGGTAGGTTATCAAGTTTTAATTTTCTGGTTAAGGGATTTGAACAATTAAGAAACCAGATTTAGTGGAGACACAATAGCTATCAAAATTTTAGAAAAGATACTGACAATTCATTATTAATTTTTACTTTCACTTTTCTTTTATCGTTGTCATGACGTTACGTCTTGTTAACCTTTTTGTAACCACCCCATATGACCTGCGTTTTATGTTCTTCTACACTTGTTTTACATCATTAAATTGTCCTGAAGACTCCATTGTAAGAGGCGAAACATATAGACCAGAATAAAGCATTTCTTTGCATTAATCCAGGATGTTGTTGTCTTTTTATAGTTATAAGTACTAAAAAGTTAGGCAAAGCTGTTGACAATCAACAGGTGTACAATAACTTTCATTTCCTGGGTCCCTGAAGTTAGCTATGATAACTAAGTGTGCTAATTAGCCTTTGCTTATAATTTCTAATTCTTAAACTAATTTTTACATAAATAATTTTATACATAAATTTACCTGTTCAAGGGTGCTATAATTAGACCCTCTAACATATTCATCATCACTATCTACAGTATCATTGGCAGGTTCTCTACTCTCATCCTCCATCAGAGAAATCTGTGACAGCAAGCATCTACCAGCATCTTTATCTTCCTATAATTTTACAAATTTTACTGTACATGTGTACATAGTATTTGGACCAGCACAAAGATAATGTGATTGTAGAATTGAGTATGTAATATTGTTTTTTGATATGTTTATGCAGCATATTTAAGTTGTCATTATTGAAATTGTCTGACAATTTCTTAATTCAAAGCATATTTAAAATGGATAATTTCCTTTACAAGGTCCAGAATATTTAATACAAACATATACCCTGCATAAAATTTACACAAGTAAAAATAAACAGATTACACTTCTGAAACTAAAATCTATAATCAAAATAGAAATTTAACAATATCATTAAAATAATCTATATTTGTGTTAATTACCTTAGTAAAAACCATCTCTAAGCCTTCTTGAACTTTTTTCCTTGCTACATCAAACTTCCCTAGATTTGCAAGAGCTTTACCCCAGGTCTGGAAAAAATCACCCATCATTGTACTTCCTCTTGTAACAGGAAATTTTTGGTCAACTGTGATAAAAAAAAGTCAATTGTAATCTTTTATTTTTGGTATGAAAGCTTACAAGAAGCAATAGGGTTCACTTTAATCTGATTAAAATACAAACATGGAATTCTTTGAATCTGGAATAATTTTGAATTCTGGAAAATTTATGAGAAATTTATGATGAAAACTTAAACCCAACTAAATAGGGTTAGCCATGTGCGCATGGCTAACAGGGGTTAGTTTGTTCATACTGAAATGATATTGAAAGTAAAATTAACCTTAGCCATCTATTTAGATAGGTTACTTTTCATCATACATTTCTAATCAATTTTCCAGAATTCAAATTCAAAAATAATCCAGATTCAAATAATTCCTTGTTTACAGATCATGTGAAGACACTTCATTCTACTATCTGTTTCAATAACCTTTCAGGATCCACTGGTTTTGTCCTTATAATACACACCTTCAAATATTTAGGTAGGAACTTCATTGGTAAAAGTATTAATGACCAGAACATAAAGTAAAATGGCATGCTGTCAGATTCTTGTAAGCTAAACCCCCACACAAGATCTGTATTTGAATGGCAGCAGTCCTTTTGCACCAATTACTGTTTTTCAGGGATATCATTTGCGCAAAATTTTATTTTCAAAAAGTATCATTTGCGCCAATTTACCTGTACACACATCAATCATAAATATATTAATGATTAATAGTTGTTCTTATTTTTGGCTTAAAAAGTATCATATGATCGGAGATATTTCACCATGAAGATGAGCATCTGGAGAGAAATGACTTGAAATGCAGTAGACAGTCCATGTACAGAGAGAGAAGAAAACGTATTGCTTTGTTGAATATTTAATACAAGATATGCCAAACAAGAAGAAAATAGAAGCTTTTGCTGATTATGTTTTGCTTTGCTCCCACCATCCGTATGGGCGGAAACTCCATCTACCGCAAGACGTACTAGTAATGGAGCAGAAACATTCCACGGGGAATTAATGTGAACTGTTTTATGTATTTCATCCTTCAATGTTTGTCTTTTTGGACAATGAAGTGAAGTTACAAGCTACTACATACATTAAATTAGGAAGTACCCATTGGCGCAATCGTATGATTTATTTTTGGCGCAAATGATACCATGTAATTTTAAAACAGGTGGCGCAAACGTAGCTTTGGAGAAAAAAAGTTGTGGCGCAAAAGGACGCATTTTTGGCGCAAACGGATCTCTCCCATTTGAATCACATTGGGTTCAATTAAAACTAACAGACATTCAAAATTTTCTGAAAATTGTAATAATGCATAGAAAAAGGAAGGGCATTCTATAATCTATACAGTCTATATAAAAATATGGGATGTGGTATAATTGCCAATGAGACTGACAAAGTGAATGTAGTATATCACCCACTTCATAAAGGTGGATGTTATTAGAAGGTTTACTTGCACTTCAGACAAAAATCTATTTTAAATACTCTATAACTAGAGGCTCTTAAGAGCCTGTGTCGCTCACCTTGGTCTATGTGCACATTAAACAAATTACACTAATGGATTCATGACAAAATTGTGTTTTGGTGATGGTGATGTATTTGTAGATCTTACTTTACTGAACATTCTTGCTACTTACAATTTTCTCTATCTATAATAAACTTGGCTCTTTAGTTACTAAATACAGAGGAAAATATTTTGGAAAAATTAACAAAAATTCACCAAATTAATGAAAATTGTTAAAAATTGACTATAAAAGGCAATAACTCCTTACGGGGTCAGCTGACCATGTTGGTCATGTTGACTTCTTTGTAGATCTTACTTTGTTGAAGATTATTGCTGTTTACAGTTTATCTCTATCTACAATAGTATTCAAGATAATAACCAAAAACGGCTAAATTTCTTTAAAAATTACCAATGGGGGGCAGCAACCTAACAACCAGTTGTCCAAATCACCTGAAAATTTCAGGGAAGATAGATTTTGACTTGATAAACAATTTAAACCCAGTCAGATTTGCCCTAAATGCTTTGGTTTCAGAGTTATAAGCCATAATCTACATTTCACCCCATTGTTCTATTTTTAGCCATGGTGGCCATCTTGGTTAGTTGGCTGGGTCACCGCACTTTTATAAAACTAAATACCCTAATTATAATAGTGGCTAAGTTTGGTTAAATTTGGCCCAGTTCTTTCAGAAGAGAAGATTTTTGTAAAAGATTTACGAAAAATTGGTAAAAAATGATTATAAAGGGCAATAACTCCTTAAGGGGTCAACTGACCAATTTGGTCATGTTAACTCATTTGTTGATCTTACTAAGTTAATGACGACTGTCTACAATGAACGCCAAGTGATGAAAAAAGCTCACTTGGCCCTGTGGGCCAGTTGAGCTAAAAATAGAATATAACAAAAAAACAGTGATTTCATAAATCTTATTCTTCTTTTGAAATTTAGTTCTTTGCTTTCCCATCAGACATAATAGAGTTTAAATTTATTACAAATCTACTTACTGTCTTTACAGATTTTACAGACTTGTTCATTATTTCCCTGAAAAATAAAATTCAAACTTTTATATTCATATGATGAAGACATAATTTTCCAATCAGTTTGATTGAGGTCTGGAGCTGGCATGTCAGTTAACTGCTAGTAGTCTGTTGTTATTTATGTATTATTGTCATTTTATTTATTTTCTTTTGTTACATCTTCTGACATGGGACTTGACCTTCTCTTGAACTGAATTTTAATGTGTGTATTGTTATGCGTTTACATTTCTACATTGGCTAGAGGTATAGGGGAGGGTTGAGATCTCATAAACAAATTTAACCCCGCCACAATTTTGCGCCTGTCCCAAATCAGGAGCCTTTGGCCTTTGTTAGTCTTGTATGATTTTTAATTTTAATTTCTTGTGTATAATTCGGAGTTTAGTATGACGTCCATTATCACTGTACTAGTATACATATTTTTTAAGGTGCCAGCTGAAGGACGCCTACGGGTGCAGGAGTTTCTCGCTACATTGAAGACCCATTGGTGGCCTTCAGCTGTTGTCTGCTCTATGGTTGGGTTGATGTTGCTTTGACAGATTCCCCATTTCCTTTCTCAATTTTATTATTGTTTAACAAAAGTACTACTTTTTTATTTCTATACATTTTTTAATATATAAAAATCTTAACTCAAAGTACAATTTGATTAATTGATTGATTGTTTTTTGTTTAATGCACAGTTGCAAATATTTTTGTTATTGATATTCAGGACAAGAACAAATTTAACAGTACACAAAATGTTAAGTTCTTCAAAGTGACCACTGGTCAATTGGGATGAATTGCTACAAAATGTGTCTCCCCTTGAAAAAAAGGTAGGTGGGTAGGAACATAACAGGTCATCAAAGGATAAGATATATACAAATAAATAAGGAGTTAGGGTATAATTGCCAATGAGAAAACCATCATCCAGAGACTAAATGATATAGAAGTTAGCAAACATAGGTCACCAAACAGCCTTCAAGAATGAGCAAATCTTATGTCCCAAAGTAAGTTATTGAAGGTACTGAAATGAGGAATGTAAAACAATTCAAACGAGGAAACTAAAAACAAATATCAGATACAGCAACAAAGGTCAACCCCTAATTTATATGTCTATTTATAGCTATGACTAATTACCTTAAGAAGGAAACATTTAGTTATCTGTATCAGGATACATCTCACATCTTCAATCACAGCCTTGGCTAACTGGACGTCTCCTTGTACACTCCTCAGAGATATGTTAAGATCCAGGTATATGTACAATGCTTTCTCACAGTTTCCTGTTGGGTTGCTGGCAAACAGTTTGTCTGTCTCTGCTCTCAGAGTCCTTATTAAGGATATCAGTTTCTATAAAGATGATAAAGATGATATACGTACACTCAACTAAAAAATTATCACAACTTACAAAAAAGTACAGTTGCAAGGTAAATTAAAAAAAAATTATTGCTCTCAGCATTTCCTAAATTTAAGATTATGAAATCTTATCATCTTAGTATTTCTGTAGATAATATATTTATCATATATACTATGTAGCAAAAATGATCAAACATGACTTTGGTGCCAATTAAAATTCAAAAATATTTGAAACAGGGGGAGACAATTTTAGGTAAAAAAGTTGTGACTGAAATGTACATAGGTCAAGTACAACCCCTTTCAGTTTATTCCAAAGTTAATTTTGCCACTCAAATGTCACTAAAGCATTTTGAACAAACTGTATAATGGAAATGAAGGGATTGACTATGACACAAAATCCCTTCTAACACATAACAAACCATATACAAAGATATATATAGCATGTTAATTGCTGTTCTTCATGTATATGCATTAGTATGTTTTATTAGACTCTTACTATGAGATTAAGTCCTTCAATCAATGGAATCCAGTATGTTAGTGCTTCACTGGCATGTAAAGGATAAACGTCTAGTTTTCTGATCCAAAACCCTGGAAAAAAAAACAATGTTAATAGTTGCATCTGACAGATTTCTTAACATAACAATGTATGCGAATAATTTATTTCCAACTAAATCCATCAAGAAAATTCTCTTGATGGAGAGTTGCCTCATTTGCACTCATACCACATCTTCTTATAGCTATATAGCTATAGCCTTTTTTGCTGATGCAGTGTAGAACAATAAAAAATTAATCAATCAATGTAAAATTAGAATCCATGATCTTTTTTTTTTTGTATTCTAATTATGTTTATAACCAATAAGAAATTTGTATTTTGTTTTTTCATTTTTTATTTAAACAGACTACAGTGGCGGATGCAGGAATTTTCGAAAGGGGGGGTGCTAGCCCAGGGCAAAGGGGGGGTGCAAAACATATGTCCCGATTCAAATGCATTGATCGGCCAAAATAAAGGGGGGGGTGCGCACCCCCGGAACCCCCCCTCTGGATCCGCCACTGGACTATAGTCAACATGTACTATGTTTTCACATCAGTAATTTTGTGTCAATCAAAAAAAATAATGTGTCTCATAAGTCGGTATTTGTGGCTGGATATTGATTGTTTTTGCGTGTAAATATTATAATTGTTGTATATGTTTTATGGCAATCAATATTTGACACTTTAATAAACAAATTTATTATTATTAATAATACTGTACCTTTATAATAGCATTCTAATGCATATTCATGATCTCCACACTGAAAAGATATATATAAATTATAAATTAGTTGTAATTGATTTTAATACATGTAATATGATCCATGAAAAATATAAAACAGGTGTCTTAGATATAACACAAAGAAATGTTACATTTAGAAATGCATGCTACTTACTGATTTGAACATCTTAAAAGCAGAAGATCCCATCAGAAAGTAAAGACTACAAACATAACATTTAGTTAAATGAACCACTAAACTTATATGAAAAGAATGGTTTACATTAACTTATACATGTATGCAAATTTTAAAATCCAAATACATTTCATAGTTATAGTCATGATAGTTGCTTTGATAGGGGAAATTTGGATAAACCAGGAGAATAGGTACATATTACGTACCCTGAACTGAAGGTAACAGTTTTCATTTAACTTCATAAATAAATGAATCTTTTAAATCAGTATATTTACAACTATCTGACATAAAGTTAAACTTTTTACATAAATCAAGTAGTTTTGATTAATAAATGTATTTCAATGCCGTGAAATAGCATTAATATTCAATTTAAGATGGCAACAAGTCAATAAAAGTCAATTGCAATACCAAAATTACAGACTTTTTAATAAAGATGGGATGTAATGTATTATGTTTTGGTTCATGACATAGCATCCCTGCATGTACTTGACAAACCAAAAAGTAATGGAAAAGTGCTTTTATTCCCGTTCTTCATCTCAAAGTCATATTCTTTCAGCAGAATACTAAGCGGTGCATTTGAGCACAGGTCATACATTGGTTTAAATCAACAAATTATACTGGTGGAAACTAATCAAAGATATCACAATCAGCCTATTTAATTTACCGGTTTGTTTAAATACTGAAATATATCAATATATTACCAGTCAAAAATTTAATCAATATTGTACATACTGGTTTTTTACATCATAATTCTAAAGCCATGTATGTAGTCACGTACAAGAAATAAAAATCAAGAGTGCTGAGTAGTGGAGTTATTATGCCATCATTTTGAAACCATTTTTAAAAGAAATTATATATTATAAAATAACTCAACACGAGATCAATAACAAACAACAAAAGATATTTTAATGTATATTTAAACTTAACAATCATTCTATGCAAAGATCAAAATTGCATTGTACTATATAAAACTACAGAATTTTAAGAAACGCTTTATCAGTTCAAAGAAATTATCAATGGTGTACATGACGTATGTGCATTCTAAAATGAACAGAAATAATTGATTGAATGTTTTAAGTTGAAATTTTCAATGTATCAAAGACATTATTTTCTTTCTCTTTCTCAAGTATGTTTTTATTAACTTTAACTCAAAAGGTTCATGTAAAATGCATGTAGAAATCAATCAACCAAAAAAAAATAATTATAAATGACTAATTTTGTCTCATGGTTTGATTCTAGTTTGCTTCAATAGATTTTTAATTGTGCATTAAAATCAAGAGAACTTAAGTGAGTTAATATCCAGAGAAAACATACAGAATGACAAAATTAACTTCAAAGGCCAAGAAATGACATGAATGAGATATTAAACTAATAATTTAGGCCAGATATTTCATGTAAAGTCTTATATCTAACTGGTTCAAGTTAGTTGCTGCAGAATACTGCTGTATAATACACAGATAACATGAATTTTGTAGACATAAAAGGGTTGAACAAATGTACAACAAAAAATAAGGGACAGAGAGAAAAAAAATCCCATAACAAGGAACGTTCTAACCTCCCTTTTTAGCTCACCTGTCCCGAAGGGACAAGTGAGCTTATGCCATCACTTGGCGTCAGTCGTCGTCCGTCGTCTGTCGTCGTCGTCTGTCGTCGTCGTCTGTAAACTATTTCAAGAATCTTCTCCTCTGAAACTACTGGGCCAAATACTTTCAAACTTTAACTGAATGTTCCTTAGGGTATCTAATTTATAAATTGTATCCGAAGTTTTGATCTATCAACAAACATGGTCGCCATTGCTAAAAATAGAACATAGGGGTCAAATGCAGTTTTTGGCTTATAACTCAAAAACCAAAGCATTTAGAGCAAATCTGACATGGGGTAATGTTGTTTATCAGGTCAAGATCTAACTGCCCTGAAATTTTCAGATGAATCAGACAACCCGTTGTTGGGTTGCTGCCCCTGAATTGGTAATTTTAAGGAAATTTTGCTGTTTTTGGTTATTATCTTGAATATTATTATAGATAGAGATAAACTGTAAACAGGAAAATGTTCAGCAAAGTAAGATTTACAAATAAGTCAACATGACAGAAATGGTCAGTTGACCCCTTTAGGAGTTATTGCCCTTTATAGTCAATTTTTAACCATTTTTCGTAAATCTTAGTAATCTTTTACAAAAATCTTCTCCTCTGAAACTACTGGGCCAAATACTTCCAAACTTTAATTGAATGTTACTTAGGGTATCTAGTTTGTAAATTGTATCCGAAGTTATGATCTATCAACAAACATGGTCGCCATTGCTAAAAATAGAACATAGGGGTCAAATGCAGTTTTTGGCTTATAACTCTAAAACCAAAGCATTTAGAGCAAATCTGACATGAGATAATATTGTTTATCAGGTCAAGATCTATCTGCCCTGAAATTTTCAGATGAATCAGACAACCTGTTGTTGGGTTGCTGCCCCTGAATTGGTAATTTTAAGGAAATTTGGCTGTTTTTGGTTATTATCTTGAATATTATTATAGATAGAGATAAACTGTAAACAGGAATAATGTTCAGCAAAGTAAGATTTACAAATAAGTCAACATGACGGAAATGGTCAGTTGACCCCTTCAGGAGTTATTGCCCTTTATAGTCAATTTTTAACCATTTTTCGTAAATCTTAGTAATCTTTTACAAAAATCTTCTCCTCTGAAACTACTGGGCCAAATTCTTCCAAACTTTGACTGAATGTTCCTTAGGGTATCTAGTTTGTAAATTGTATCCGAAGTTGTGATCTATCAACAAACATGGTCGCCATTGCTAAAAATAGAACATAGGGGTCAAATGCAGTTTTTGGCTTATAACTCAAAAACCAAAGCATTTAGAGCAAATCTGACATGGGATAATAATGTTTATCAGGTCAAGATCTATCTGCCCTGAAATTTTCAGATGAATCAGACAACCTGTTGTTGGGTTACTGCCCCTGAATTGGTAATTTTAAAGAAATTTTGCTGTTTTTGGTTATTATCTTGAATATTATTATAGATAGAGATAAACTGTAAACAACAATAATGTTCAGCAAAGTAAGATTTACAAATAAGTCAACATGACGGAAATGGTCAGTTGACCCCTTTAGGAGTTATTGCCCTTTATAGTCAATTTTTAACCATTTTTCGTAAATCTTAGTAATCTTTTACAAAAATCTTCTCCTCTGAAACTACTGGGCAAAATACTTCCAAACTTTAACTGAATGTTCCTTAGGGTATCTAGTTTGTAAATTGTATCCGAAGTTATGATCTATCAACAAACATGGTCGCCATTGCTAAAAATAGAACATAGGGGTCAAATGCAGTTTTTGGCTTATAACTCAAAAACCAAAGCATTTAGAGCAAATCTGATGTTGGGTAATATTGTTTATCAGGTCAAGATCTATCTGCCCTGAAATTTTCAGATGAATCAGACAACCTGTTGTTGGGTTGCTGCCCCTGAATTGATAATTTTAAGGAAATTTTGCTGTTTTTGTTTATTATCTTGAATATAATTATAGATAGAAATAAACTGTAAACAGCAATAATGTTCAGCAAAGTAAGATCTTCAATTAAGTCAATTTGACCAAAATTGTCAATTGACCCCTTAAGGAGTTATTGCCTTTTAAAGACTTTTTTCACAATTTGTTCATCATGTTGACTTACTTTAAAAAATCTTCTCCTTTGAAACTGCTGTATCAATTTCAGCCAAACTTAGGCTAAATGAGTTTCAGAGTATCTAGTATAAATTTTATATTTTATTTCCTTGTATGTCAAGAAACATAGCTCCTATGGCTAAAATAGAACATAGGAGAAAATGATTATTTTTTTTGGCTTTTGAAGAAAATAGGACGATCCAAAAAACATTTAAATAAATTGAAAAGCCAAAATAATCATTGATGAGAGATTTAACCAAAAGAATTAAGGTGAGCGATTCAGGCTCTTGAGAGCCTCTTGTTTAATATAGGATGAAACCCAATATAACAACAGATGTTCTGATGGGCCTTTCATAGCTCTTCTTTGCTAAATAGGAAAAATGATTTCATGCATAAAAAAATATAATACACCAACACCCATGCATCACATGCATACACAATAAATATGTAAATCTTAACCTGTTGAAAGATACAACAACAAGTGTTGTATGCTGTAATCTTGTCTGAATCAAGTGCTGGATCATGTATGTCTTGTAAAATGTCATAAACTTTTATACAGTGCTTTCTGGCTTCACCTAGATCGTTCATCTCCAGGTATTCCCAAGTTTGATCAAGACAAAGAATGGCTGCATTCAAATATGCCTTCGATGGAGACATCTCCATGTCCATTATATCATCTGGAACCCTCTGATCATATACTGTAGAAAATGTGTACGACCCAATTTCTCTATTAACACAATCAGGGACTTTTTGGTAAAGTAGTGATTGTTTTTTTGCAATAGGTAAGCTGTCCATTTCAGCAATGTTGTCCTCAGCGGACATGACACTATGGTTACCTGACATCATTGAATCATCACTATAATATGGATCTATGTCAGACATAGAATCGGTTTTTCCATTCCCGTCTAACATGGTGACTGCATTGTTATCTGTGTCCTCCATATCTGAAATTGGCTGTTGTGTCCAATAATTGACTATCTTCTTACCAACGTTTTTTAATAACTGAAAGAAAAATAAATAGGTTTAAAAGTCTAAATATAAAAAAAAAATCAGGGATTATAGACCAATATGTATTTTAACTTTTAGAACTATCTACAAACATGAGGGTAGTAATTGCCATTTTCAGTCAGGTGTCAAACAGTCATTTTCGTCTACTGTTTAGTGTTGGCGTCAAATTGTTTAAATTTTGACGTATTTCTTCAAAGTATTCAATTGTCGATCTTACATGTCATAGGTCTTAAATAATTATCTTTACCATTATTTTTGGAAAAATATCAATGTGATTTGTCAAAATCAGTCGATTTTTTTTATCGTAAAAAAGTTCAGATTTTATCTTCATGCACCTAAAATTACGTTTACTTCATCATGTTCTTTTTGCTATTTTTTTTTTTTAATGTTATTCATCACGAAGGTACCCCCATTACCAGCCTCATATATACATGTATATAAGTGTTCAATAAAAGCATTGACATGCTTTAGGGCAGAGACATTCTAATCATTTGCACCATAAGCATGTCTACAATATTTGTACTAAATCTTCTTATGAATCATCAGTTTTCCATATACTATATATATAGCTAGTAGTTTTTACAAAAAAAACATATTTTTTTATACAATATTATGAATATGGGATTATCCTTAATCCAATGGTGACTGGGGAATAGAGATAATTTATGTTCACTTCGGTCTTCTTAAATGTATTACCAATGGCAGTAAAACCCTTGCTCAAGTTTCAAGCATCTGTTTTGCTGTGGACAATGTGGACATTGAATCTGATGCTTTGTGTCAAGAAAGTGATATGTTCTTACCTAGCTGTTCAGAACTCTTGCAACAACTTTTTATGGGATATGAAGGTGGCTTTTTGACCAAACTCCTTTTCTTTATGGTACAAAACAGAAAATTATGAAATTACGTTTGAAAAAAGTGGAAATTTCTGGCATTTATTGGCAAGATTCCATTAACATTAAAGTAATCATCAGATCATATATGGTTCTTTCTTCAAAGCAATAGAATAATACCAGGTGTGGATCCTGAAAATATCTTATTTGGAGCTCCAAAAGGTGGACCTACCCACAGGCACTTGTCTCAGAAAACAAAATCCTATATACCTTAATATAACGTTATATAAAGGTATATAGGGGAAATAAATTCTGAGACGAGTGCCTGTGGACCTACCTCTTCCTCCCAATCTGCATCTGCCTCTGTTAGCATGCTATTACTGGCTTTACAGAACTTTATTATCATAATGAACAAAGAGGATTTTAAGTTTGAACCTGCAATGTATGGTGTGTATTTGTTAATTTTCCATGAAGCTTGCAGAATTTATGAGTAGGAGCATATACTGGTTAGCTCTTTTTGGAACTTTGGGTCCTCAATGCTCTTTAACTTTGTACTTGTTTGGCTTTATAACTATTTTCATCTGAGCGTCACTGATGAGTCTTCTATAGATGAAACGCGCGTCTGGCGTATTAAATTATAACCCTGGTACGAGAAAGAGCATAAAAGGGTTAAATAGCTCCAAGTAAGAACTTGATAATGTGTGTGTGCAGGTTTAATAAAGGCAACATGCAGTGTAATATTAAATATATACATGTATAATGTATGAGGTTTACAGTAATTGTGAACCTAGCTGAGCATTTGAATAATCTATAGAATAGCTCAGCTTTACATATTGATCATTCACAAAGAAGGGTTTGTATTCATCTGACATCACATCCTGATATGTATGTAATACTTGTCGCTGGGCATATAACACATTTCCATCAAAACAGTTTTTTGTTGTACATATGAAAGAAAATCAATTTCAATATCATAAAGGTTTTATGCATAAAATATTTATATAAATAATTGTCAAAGATCTAATTTGCAACATCTACATGCATAAATGCGTTCCAAAGCACAAGGGCTGTGTCTCACGAAGCCAAATTTATATTTTTAACAATCGTTTATGTCCTAGATCATCACCAGAACTGTCACAGTGGACTAAATTTTAGATAAAATTGAACACTGAAAATGTCTAATACTAACATGAAACATGTTAATAGATATACGTCCGAAGCTTTATATTCTGACCAGAAAAATCCCACCAAAATGACATCATTGCCATTGGCATTGTTTTTGTTTCTATTAATAGAAATAAAACGTCACACCAAAATGAATAATATTTACCTTTCAAACACACGCTGCAAGATATCATCAACTGCGTATTACATAATCCAAACGATGTTCCGAATATTTTAATAATATATTTTACCAATCAATTTTCTCTTTTCATTTTCAATTTCGTTTTGATTATTTAAAATTTCTATGCCTTTCGGAGTATGATATTCCGAAAGTTAATTCAGGAAATCCAACTTCTACTTTCACTTTGCGCTTTCACCACAAAATAAATCTGGCTTTAATGGGCGGAACGACCGTGATGAATTTAGTTCATTTGACATAAATTATTCTTATCTGCCGACACAATATCTATATATAAGACGCATATATGTTTAGATAAAATGATTTATTTCATATTGTTCACTCATGATCTGAAACTACATATGATAAAGTACTGTACAGTTCTATATTCCAAATCTTAAATATTCTATATATAGTTGTCTCAGTCATAATTTACAGGTTCACTGGGACGATACATAGTCCTCGTACCTACAAATAGCTCGCTCTAGTTGCTAACAAAGAAAGGGGGAAGTTGATAACGGGTGTTGTGGTTATTTTTATACGCAAAATTAAAGCAAACCTATTCCGCTAAAATAGGTCTCAAGGAAAGAGGTACATCTAGTTGCAAAATATAAGTCATCAAATCACGTATACTATTAATATGATATGTACTATACTGTTTACATGTAGATACCACAAACCTGTACACTTCCTTGTTAAATATTGGCTCTGTATTTTTAGAAGTTTCTGTATCATAATGCAAAATTATTTTGTTTTAAGTTTGTGATTGATCAAGACAAATCAATCATTTTAATAAGCAGAAATCGGTACACAATGAACGACGTATATAGACATCAATAAAATTCAACCGTTGAAAAGCACACCAAACATCACGGTAAATCTTGTTGCTTTATCACTATATATATATATATAACTATATACTTCATTTTCATTTCATTAAATATCGTTTCATACGTAGGAACCAATATGCTCTTTTCATATATCATCTATAAATCTAAATCATAATAATAACGAAAAGATAAACAAATAAAAACTTGAGGTGAAAAAGTGACATACCTGTATACTTGTTGACGTATGTTTACTACTGAATGTTATTTCGTATAGAGTATTTATATATATGCTGATAATATGGAAATTTTTTAAAGCTATTTATAGTTCTTTGTTGTTAGATTTTCCAGAAATTATTTAACCAATCAATATTTTTTTTAAAAACTTTATTTTGCACGTTACTATTTTACATTTAAGAGGAGGGGTTCATAATTTCCTAATCCACAATCATAACGAATCATATAATAAGATGGTTAAATTACCATCGCTGAAGTTTTATTGTGTAATAATGAACATATATATGATGATATGATATACAAATCCTCGACCATCCTCGATCCCTTGGATTATTTTTTTCTGTGTTACAGATACTTTCATTTATTTTAAGAAATTATTCTAGCTAACAATTTTTTTTATAATATTAAAACCGTATTAATTAACAAAATGATTAAGGGAGGGGAGAAACAAATCAGACTAAGAGCAATATTCTTATAAATAAGAAAAAAAATCCTATGGTTTAAATAATGTCAGAGCTAACTTGGGGTTCCTGCCTGTACCATCAATGTCAATGTATGTAAATTGTACTGCTTTTTACGAAGAGCCTCAATCATTTGGACCAATGCACTTATATATCTTGTTTCATTTCGGCAAACAAACTGAATTAATATACACATGATACATGTACATATGTTTTTTGATTGAGTCCAATTGATATTTTTATCGTGTGTTTTCTATGTTGTGATGTTATACTATTTTTTCAGAAAAAGGGAAAAGGTTTGGTACCATTAAACCGTTTAATCCCGCTGCAAATGTTTGCACCTGTCCTATGTCAGACTGATGTACAGTATAGTTGTCGTTTGTTTATGTAATTTATACGTGTTTCTCGTTTCTCGTTTTTTTATGTATATAGATTAGACCGTTGGTTTTCCCGTTTGAATGGTTTAACACTAGTAATTTTGGGGCCCTTTATAGCTTGTTGTTCGGTGTGAACCAATGCTCTGTGTTAAAGGCCGTACATTGACCTATAATGGTTTACTTTTATAAATTGTCATTTAGATGGAGAGTTGTCGCATTGGCACTCATACCACATCTTCCCTTATCTATATAACCGAATACACAGTAGCTTGCAGTGTTGGTAGACATTGTATTAAACTATTTTTTTCTTACGTTTAGTTTTTATGATATACTTTCATTTAAGAGCTCGACTTATTAGAAAACTTCGGCAAAGTATAAAACATATAAGCACTGCTGAATAATAAAGGCAACAGTAGTATACCGCTGTTCGAAATTCATAAATCGATTGAGAAAAAACAAATCCGTATTACAAACTAAAACTGAGGGAAACACATCAAATGTAAGAGGAGAACTACGACACCACAGAAACACAACATTAAAATGTAGTTACACGTGACACAGAAACGAACCATAACATAACAATGGTTAGCCTTTTACCGAATTTAAAAACATATAAAACAAAGCATCATGCACAAATAAAACCTACAACAAAATAAAGCCAACCATCAAACAGATTTTTCAGCTTTTTAGCAATCTTATATCAAAATTTGACAACACAACCATCATATGGAATGCATCTTTGTGGATCACCAGACAGCGAGTCACAACACAACCATCATGTGGCAAGCGCCTTTGTGGGTCACCTGACAGCCGGCGAGTCACAACACAACCACAATGTGGCAAGCGCCGGTCACCTGACCGCGAGTTACAATACAACCATTATGTGGCAAGCACCTTTGTGGGTCATCTGACAGCAAGTCACAACACAGCCACCATATGTGGCAATTAAGCGCCTTTGTGGGTCACCTGACAGCGAGTCACAATTTAACACAACCATTATGTGGCAAGCGCCTTTGTGGGTCACCTGACAGTGAGTCACAACACAACCAACATGTGACAAGCGCCTTAGTGGGTCACCTGACAGCGAGTCACAACA
The DNA here is from genome assembly GCF_963676685.1 of Mytilus edulis. Lineage (NCBI taxonomy): Eukaryota > Metazoa > Mollusca > Bivalvia > Mytilida > Mytilidae > Mytilus > Mytilus edulis. Next base: position 9,455,097 of record NC_092344.1, read on the forward strand.
CAACCATCACATGGCAAGCGCCTTTGTGGGTCACCTGACATCTGGCGAGTCACAACACAACCATTATATATGTGACAAGCGCCTTTGTGGGTGACTTGACAGCGAGTCACAACACAAACATCATGTGGCAAGCGTCTTTGTGGGTCACCTGACAGCCGGCGAGTAACAATACAACTACCATGTGGCAAGCGCCTTTGTGGGTCACCTGACAGCGAGTCACAACACAACCAGCATGTGGCAAGCGCCTTTGTGGGTCACCTGACAGCGAGACAGCAGCAGTAAAAGAAATTTGAAATAAACGCTAAACAAGAAAGCAATTAGTTTAGGCTAAAAACAATGAGTAAATAAATACTAGTAAACATGGAACGCAGTATAATAATTAACTAATGGATAGTTGTCTCATTGACAATCGTATCACACCTTCCTTTTTTATAATTACACAAAATGAGTTGCAAAGCTGATAGTATCAGACTTCTACATTAAATACATAAACTGTCATTCAGAAATATAAGAATGGAATACAAGTATATTCCTTAACAAGAAGACTTCAATACAGTAGTTGATGTTGGTTGTTGTCTGTCGTATTTCATTTTCCGTTAGTTATTGTTCATAATAACATTAACGGTACCAATTTTCCTGCACCAGATGCGCAATTCGACAATACATGTCTCTTCAGTGATGCTCGTAGCCAAAATATTTGAAAACGAAAGCGTATATAAAAGGTGATAAGCTATAATCCAAAAGGTCCAAAAAAGAATAGCCAAATCCGTGAAAGGAATCACTGAGAGCTTGAATTTTGGTCTTCAATGCTCTTCAACTTCGTACTTTATTTTGGCCTTTTAAACTTTTTTGGATTCGAGCGTCACTGATGAGTCTTTTGTAGACGAAACGCGCGTCTGGCGTATATACAAAATTTAGTCCTGATATCTATGATGAGTTTATTTGCATGAGGGAGATACAGTCCTTAATTTATAATAATCTCTAACATTTTGTAACAGCATTAATCAGACATTTTGTTTTCTCATTTGAATTGTTCCTCATTTTGTCATATTGTATATAGCTTCTTTTACAGTATATGGGCGTTGCTATTGTTGAAGACTGTATGGTGACCTATACAATGCTTTCTTTGGTGGTTAATTTATTGCTTCATTTGTATTTATATATCACATTCCTGTATTTTAAGACTGATAAGCCTTGTAATTAACTAAGCTGTTTTTATGTTTAAAAATAAACGAGTAAAGGTGAACGTTATTAATTAATTTATAGATATTGTAACTTTGATCTCTTTGATTAAAAAATATAAATTTCACAAATCACAAGCACAGTCAATATCACAAACAAATTGAAACATTAGCAAATGTGATTGTAAAGTGCTGCCTCCACTAAAAAAAATCGATCCTTTCATTGGAAATTTTCAATTTTCTAGATATCCAAATCATAGTATTTGATGTACCATATTAAACAATTCTAAAAATAACTTCTCGTCAAGGATATCAGAAACAAATAATGAAAATCCTATAGTGAACAAAAACCTTAGCATAACGGAAAAAAAGACGAATCAATCTCTCCAGGAAACCCAGTGCATCGGATCGAAATCATTCAATTTTATCAAATCCAATTAAAATACATTTTTTTTTATTCATATACATGTAACATATTACAAAACTAGATATATACACACAATCAGTTATTGTTCATTCGTTTTATGCATGATTGAAATATACGTACAATCCGATCTTTTTATTCAATTTTTAAAAAGTCAAGTATTTTTTTAGAAAATGAATTGTGTAAATCAATACATTCTAATAGATTAAAAGTGATATTCCACTACACATTCCTTCCTTCATTGACATAACCAAATATGTTTAGGCTATCAGATAAAGGGTATACATTGCATATATGTTTATTTATAACATGTTGACATATAAGTAGGGTGTTGTAAATGTCACACAACACCCACTATAAATAAATCTACCCAATAAAGCGTAATAAATTTTGTCATCAAAAGACATTTCCCCGAAATGTAGAACAAAAATATCTTTCAAAACCTAAGCATATAAAAAAAAGTAATTTTTTCCTCATTTTACAGACAAGAGAATTTGAATAATAATAAATCAAAATACTTAGTACTGAAGACTTTTAACTGGTTAAACTTCTGAAAGAAAATCAACGTTCAAATGAAATAAAAACTAACAGAAAGGACACACTCCTGATATAATGGTTATATTATTAAGACGATCAGAAAACCAAAACGACACTGGTAGGACATATTAATCAAACCAAAGATACTACTAGTCATACAAATAAGCATGATAGACGACAAAGACATGAAATAATTAAAATAGACAATGATACAATTTTTAAAGCTTTTAATATTGAAAATGATAGGCACAAGTTTACAAAATGCAGTGTCAACATTCGCCTCGACAAAATACATTTTTTATATATAATATTCATAGTGGGTATTGTATGACATTTACAACAAGATACTATTATACTATCTCATACATTATTGTCAATTTTAACATAACGGAATGCTGCATTACAGATTTTGGAGGCAATATAATAAACGAAAGACGAGACTAAATTGCAACTGAATAACCGGTATATGAAATGGGGAATGGTATACGACGGTAGCCGTATTTTAAACTATATCTTCATTGTTTCATGTGCTGCGTTATGTCAAAGATAGCTAGGTAGCACCAATAAAACTCAAACGAAATACAAGATATATTGCGGTAGGGTACATCTGGTGGATTAAAATGATGTATTCTAATGTTTAACATTTTCTCCTGTCAAGCTGACAATTCAAATGTCAAAGATATTATACGACCAACTATTAATCTCTGTGAACATGTAAAATAGAAAATATCCAAAGGGGGACATAATCTTGAAATAAAAAGTATAGTATCTGTTTTTAAAAACACTTGCATGTGAAACGGGTAAAATTTGTGAAAGTATGGGAATATGCTTTTTTTAAATAAAACGTATAGGCATATTATAGTAGGCAGCAATATCGACTACTAGCTGAACCAGTATTGTTAGTGAAATTATTTTTTTTCCACGTTAAGGTTGAAGGCAAAATTACTTTCCATCTTTTCTTTATATGCAAATAGATATAGAAATATGTGGTATGAGTCCCAATGAGACAACTCTCTATCGGAGTCTCAATTTATAAAAGTAAACAATTATAGGTCAAGGTACGGCCTTCAACACGGAGCTTTGGCTCACACCGAACTACTTTAGTTGTAAGTTAAGATATGAACAGACTCAACAAGTTACACTCGTATCCTTTATCACAAGTTCAAAGGTAGAGATATGATCAATATAATATCCAAACTTTGACTTATTCCGTGCAAGGACATCGTCCATAAAGCGGAATCGGAATTGAAAGCACAGAGTCTGCCTCATACGAATAAAGGAAAAGTGAACAAGAAAGTTTATTGGTTGGGGGGGGGGGGGGGGGGCACAGTATTTAGTATGTAATCAAATTCCATTGAGACAGCTCAATGGTTCACGCAAACGAAATCGGAGTGGCCCATTCCACGAAAAATTTCCAGGATATTTATGTCGTTATTTAGCTCTGACGTTGAAATTCCAGACGCCCCAGATGTTTAAAAAAACTCACTATATGGTCTAATATTTCAACATGATGAAAAGCCGAATGAACGTCAAATATAGAAAAAAAACCTGATACCAGTATAACGTTTCAGTCATTCTCGTAAACTACAATGTAACACCCTTTTTCCATAAATTGTTACTTATAGCTTTAAAATCAAATACATGTATCAGCTTTTTCTTTCAGTTAACTTAAAATGATATAATAAGAAGCATAACAACAATAGGGTTAGTGTTGCACTGGTATATTATACTCTGTGAAATAGATCTAAAATACTAAAATAGCTATATCTACAAAATCAGAATACTTAAAAGCTAGTAAGAAGTATATTGAGAAAATACTAGAAAATTGGAGGAGGAAAAACATTCATAAAAAATTATAATAAAACATTTGTTGATTCTTGATTCCAGTTGTTATAATGATTTATCTACCCCAGAGATATGACACTCGCCCTCGGCTGTTGACATCAGTGATTATTACATCTCTTGGGTTGATAAAAATCATTTTATTATCAATCTCACCAAAAGTCAATAATTGTATAATGATAATACTTTAGTAGATGGTTAAATGTAAACAAGATGTATCTTTAAACCATCTCCGTTGAGTGCAAATAGAATAATAAGCATCCGAAAAAAAATATAATTTTGAATATTATTTTACTTTAACTATAAACACAATTAAATCGTTATTCGAAATGATCATGAAAAGAAGGTTGTGTTGGGTTCTCCCATTATTTGTATTGTAGTCCTGTCATATAATGTTGTAAGTTTAATGTTTTTATTTAAAATTGCCATAAAAGCGGGAGGTTTGGCTAGCCACAAAACCAGGTTCAACCCACCATTTTATCTTTAAATGTCATGTACCAGTCAGGAACATGGCTATTGTTATATTATAGTTTGTTTCTGTGTGTGTTACATTTTAGTGTTGTGTTTCTGTTGTGTCGTAGTTCTACTCTTATATTTGATGTGTTTCCCTCAGTTTTAGTTTGAAATCAAGATTTGTTTTTCTCTCAATCAAATTGCATTTTATACTACTGTTGCCTTTATGTGTTGGCATATTATCTGACTTACTTGTATCACAAGTTATCAATCCACAATTGAAAAATAGTCTCTATTGAGATTTTCCAGCGTACTGGCTTTTGAAAAGCTTTTTTTTTGGCTCTCATAGTTTTAGAATTATCTACTTTAACACTAGCTATGGAATTTAATTCGTTCTGGATAACAGTATACCAGGCTTCGCGAGTTATGTCTGCAATTTTTATAACTGTTTTCGTTGTTTGAATTTGTAGGTGTATGATTCAACTTTTTTCTTTGCCATTGTTAAAAGTGCATGGATCTTCTGTTACATCTTCAAGCTTTTCTGTATCATCGTTAAGTTTTTGATCCCGACTTTATTTTGTTTGATGATATTGTATACACTACTGTCATACATTTTCGTTGCATTTACTAGCAATTTATTTTCCGACTTATTTTGTTGTTTACAAATGCCTCATCGTTTTTGAAAATTCACAGCATTTATAACAGTCTGTAAATATATAATCTTGGGTGTCTTTCAAATGCCGTTCAAATTTTACTACGAGAGCACATCTGATCGATTCGTCCTTGTCCTGCTAAATAGAAACACGTAAAAAATAGTTAAAGGTAGAGTTACATATTACTTATTATGCCTAAATGTTGGAGAAAACTCGTCGCGTTTAATAACTAAGCTATTTTTGTCATCACGAGTTCACCCATCGCTAGTTTCTTCAACTTTACGTTTTCCTAGAGCAGATTCTGCCTACCCTTTCGGAGCACCTGTGATCACCCCTAGTTTTTGGTGGGGTTCGTGTTGCTTAGTCTTTAGTTTTCTATGTTTTGTCATGTGTACTATTGTTTGTATGTTAGTCTTTTTCTTTTAAGCCATGGCTAATATTTGTATCTTTAGTTTTATGTTTGATGTCTAAACGTATTTTTTTTTCACCAAAAAACTATTTAATTTGAAACCTTACAAAAAGGTTTCGCAACCGTTGCGATGTTGATGAAAATAAAGTATGGACGAATGTGTCTCAAAAATAAGAAAACTCAGAAATGATAAAGCAAACTGCAGAAAGGCAAAACTTGCAACGAAAAAGTTAAACACTTTGAAGTGAACAGTTGTTACTGTGTAAGTATATACTTACTGATCACGTGATACTGTTGTAACATATGTTGATGTATTTGTTTGTATTGAACCAGATGAATAATCAATACAATGTACCTAGCTATATAGCGTAGTCAGAAATTTGTTCCAATCAAAACTAAGGTTTCTATTAAAATTTTGGTTACACAGTATATATGGAAACATGAAACGATAAAATTCAATCAGATATTTACTACAAAGAGAAACAACATTGTAATAAGTGTAATAAGTGATCGATACTGATTTATTTGCTCTCGTTTCTCCTTTACAAGCTAGTATAGGGCAAGTGCAGCGATTATCTTTTCCTGGGGCCGTATTCATAAAGCTATCACTTAGGTTTATATTTGTTCCGAATGGACGGATTTTTCTACTTAATGTCCTACGATAAGTAACTACTACAATTGTATATTATATTATATAACTTAAGTAGTTTTATGCTTATCAGTCTTGAACTGATTAAACAACGACCATTGTTCTACTTTTATTATCGTTTTTATCTTGTGAAATTACACTTTGACGAAAAAGAAACAGGTACGTTCACATTTTAGGCGTTACGACATACGAACACATATTTTTTCCTCAGACGATTACACGGTGTCAAATGTTTAAAATCTGAAAGAACTCAAAATATATATCTATCTAAAAATCTTTAATACACAATTTAACTTTAAAATACGTAATTATCTTTACAATGTTATCCGATCGATACATAGTGAGGACGTTGTACTATAATGCTAACACAAAATACATACTTGAATCTTCGTTCAATATCATTGATATTTATATTGTATAATTGCATATCTTTTAATGGAAAACATATTAGATCCGTGATATTCTAAACGAACAGAACAATGACTTTAAGTTAGACTTTGGATGGGAGCTAGTTCAAGTTATATCGCTCTGCTGCACAAGAAAAAGGTAACTACACTATTGATTAACATCTGGTTGCGATAACGACTCGGGTACACACAAAAGATTATTTCAACTATTGAAAGCATAAAGCTAGAATACATATCATCAAGCAAATTATGTTCAGCTTATTTCACACCGAACAATACGAACTAAATGAAAATATACACCCTTAAAGGAAGAGTTTTGTGTGTCGTCAGGCATTTCAAATATTCTTCATGAATCATTCCTAAATTTCCCCTAATGTTCAGTAAACACAATGTTTATTTTCCTTTTTCCTTTGTTTTATTGTTATTGAGACAAGTAGAACATTAGAAATATGTCAAATGTAAGTTTAATTGAGGTTGTGTTTGTTTAATAAATATTAAAAAAAATGACTGATGTTGATTCCAGTACTTTGAATTCAAACTGTCTCGCCGAATTAGATATGTCATAAAACAGTTTTAAAATGTGCTTGATACTACCACAAGTAACGCTAGGTTAAGTACATACCATGCAGTATTGACCCCATAATAAATTTTGATGACATTTGCAAATAAACTATTGGTTTACTTGATTTAATCAAATATGTAATAAAAAAATATACCTTCATTCTCTACTTTTTAGTAAATTGAAGTCGAAATTTCAGATATATGCTAAAAATTCGGATTTATTGATTTCCTTTGACAGACATACGCATTTGTTTTTGTTTTGAAAGATAAACACAAGCTGTTTTTTGGTAAATTATTTGTAAATCCTGTTTTAAATGAATGTCCTATAAATTTGCGCTCTTTATTTAAAAAAAAAAAAATTAATTACTCATAAGTACCAAATGTTCAAGAATTTAGAAGAAAACGTCATTTTGTTTGCTTATCAAATTTAAAAAAAAACCCCGCATCATTGTCTTTTTCATGAAAATTGGTACACATAATCCCTCATAAATTTTCAAACCAAATGTCATTTTGAAAAAAGAGAGGTCAATGAACTCGTTTTCAAGATAAATCAGTTTGAATGATAACAAACAGACGAAAACTGCATCTTTTCCCGATATGTTACAATTTGACATCCTATCAGTTTACGTTAGAAACGTGATAAGCTCCCCTGTGACTGTATCGTATGCCCTGAAGTTCTGATTTATGTAACCGAAAAAAAAAATGGAAACACCTATGATATACATCAACAAGCAACATACACTGAATTTTAGGACATCAGTATATTACTGTTGCCTTTATTTTGGACAGACACACACCTAATTGGAAGGTATACACATGCTTGAGGGTGCCTTCCACTAACTCAAATCTGGACTGCAAAGTTTTGAATAATCAGATCAATACGAAGCAGCAACAAAACTTCACATCAAACCGAGTTTTTTAAAGTCGTAAGACACAAATAACCGACCTGAGAGTACTCAAAGTTTGTAAAAGCTATTTCAAAACAAATAAAAATTCTTGCAAAATTGTGCATTTAATTCTAGAATATTTACCAATACAGCTCCAGTAGATTTAGTGTAAATACATCATTAACTTTGAAGAAAATCATGATCTCGTGCCATGCCAAAATATATTTATCGACAGTATATAGATATGATTGTTCATATTTTATGTTTTTATTAAAGAGTTTCATTAAAATTGCAGGATCAAATTCCATAATCAGCTTGATATCTCATCCTAAAATGGAATCAGATTCCGACGACGATTGGTATGATGAAGACACAAACCGACGCAGGAATCTTTTAAGAAATATACAATCGCAACAAGGTAATAATACAGAGTCATTACAAGAAACACCGGAATCCTTGTTTCACGAGGGTTTGGAAATCAATCGATTCGAATTCATCAGGACAGAAAATGTATTTGTATTAAGCCCTTTTCTATACAGGAATGTTTTTTCACCATTTGATGAACGTAAATACACAAATCAACCTAAAATATATAAAAAATGTATAATAAAAATTCTATCTATGGAAGAGGCCATTTGTGTTCCAGAAGACAACAAACATATGAAAATAAACATTTCTGGGCGGGAAAAGTGTGGACAAACATATACAGACGACACAGTGTATGTAAAAGTATCTAACGAAGGCGAGCTCGAGAAAGATAAAAAATTCTACGGTGAAGTCGTATCATTCGAAGATAGAAAACGCTTCAAAAACATATCACATCCTGTTTTTGTTTGTCTCATAGATCGACGACAGAGTCATCTTATGATTCCAATTTGCAAGACTATTCCTAAAATAAATATCTTACACGGACGTCTTGCAAAGAAGTATCCAGAGCGTTTGAGAACAAGAGTTGAAATTCATAAACATGATTCAGCTACAAATGATCTAAAATTTCACAAATATCATGACATCACAGAAGCTGACAAAGAGAACTGGCTTTTTATTGTAGTCCTTTTAAAATGGAAGTTAACTAATATTCATCCTCTGGGCGCAGTCATAGGTGTAGTGCATAGCTCGAAAGACATAGAGGAGGGATTGACACTGATTTCTTTGCAAAACAGTTTGCCTTTATGGTTTGATTACACTTCTGTCGAAGAAATTCGTGAATTAAAAGTTGACTTGAAAGCCCACGGTTATCAAGATATTACCGTGTCCGAAAAGATATTTACAATAGCTGGAATGGAGGAAAGTTTTGTAAATCACGGTTTTAGCATTAAGGTAGTTAAACAGAACATATTTAGAGTTGGTGTTCATGTTACTGACGTCAGCAGGATTGTTCACAAAGATGATGAAATAGATGCGCAAGCACAATACCGTGGTTTTTCATTTCCTAGTACAACTTCGGCACAGACTAATTTTATGCTACCTGATCATATCAACCATCTTTGTAGCCTGGAACAAAATCGTAGCAGATATGCGATTTCAGTTTTCTTTGAAATAGACCAAACTGACAAATGCAATATACGTATAACAGACAAAAGGATTTGCAGAACGATAATAAAATCATCTGCTCATTATAATTACATAGAAATTGAGAATATTATCAACAATCAAGGTATTATTGATGATTTTTTCGCTGAGGACATACAGATTCTTTTTCGACTGTCAAAGAAATTGAAATTCCAACGTCTAAGAATGGAGTCCTTTACATCACCAGTATCAGTAGATTTTACAAGTACAGACGGCATCATGAAAACGAAAAAAGCACATTCTTTAGTTGAAGAATACATTGTTCTTGCAAACAATACAGTAGGGAGCATACTAACACAATCATTTCATATGAATGTACCAGTTTTTCATGCATTACAACTGGCCAGAGATGTCAGAAATAAACAAAAAGAATGGTATTCGTTGCACACATATATTACTCATCTTTTGTGTAGCAAACAAGAAGAGATAATTGACGAAATAGGGACGCTTTCAATTGATAATGCACCAACAGGACCAACTTATTTGTATCGAAGGTTAGCCGACGACTTCCCTACGAGTGAAAATGAAGAAGTAAATAGTGAAAATGAAAACAGGCGTTTTGTTCCAATACAGTCACATGTTTTAGATCAAATTATGAGATTTGTTCAAGTAAATAGAAACATTGACGAAGCAGTTGAACTTATTTGTTCTGATTACATTCATCCTAAACAGGGCATAGCTTTGAAAGAATGGCAACCATTTGAACCTATTCCCCAATACAGAATGTCTGTACTCCATAGAGAAAATCCGGCTGTTCAGTTCACGTTCCCTCTCAGTAGATATTGTGACATTATCGTCCATCGACTGATTCATGCTCATTTAGATGAACACGATACCCCCTATGCATTTGCCGAATTAAGAACCATATGTGAATATTTAAACACGTTGTTGAAAAAAAGAAACGATTTTACTTTGCAGTATAAAGAACTACTTCTTTCAAATTATCTTAAAACACAGCCAATTATTTTGCAAGGTTTTGTTTCTCGCATGTCACGCGAAAAATATGACATTTTCATACCTGGTTTTCATGAAACTATGACAAAATCTTTGTCTATAAAATTTAGCGAGATAGATGTTTGTTGTATTCCTGAAATATCTGAGGACACTGATATGACATCATTAAATGATGGAGAAAACAGACGTGATGATCCAGAAAGCACAGAAAATGCACGTTCAAAAGTAACAGTGAAATGGAGAAGGCGTTTATATAGCTTTAAAACTACTGTTTTGGCGAAACCAATAATTGATGATGATGAAGCACAAACAAGACCTGACAGGTATGTAAAGATATATCCTCATCTGAACACTGCATTTGTTAGCTTTAGATTCTGGAAAAGTATACTTCAACATGTCTTCGAAGGGAATGATAATGCACTAAAGCATAGACTGTCTATAAATGCAAGAGAAGAAATTACGCAAGAACTTGATAGAAATAAGCAACACATAGATAGTTTTAAAAATAGTGTCACTGACGTCAATTCTGAAGTATCCGACCAGGTAATAATTGACCACTTTGTTCCATTCCAAACATCATTTCGACCCGGCCAAATTGTTACAATTCAAATTTCAGCTCAAGAATTATCAGGAATTTTGACACCAATTCCACAAATAGTTATCCTGACAAACGGTATCAAATTTTGTCTGCCACATGTACAAGATCCAATCAAAACGTTTCTGAGATATGCAAAATCAAGTTCGTTACCCAAGTACAGATACGTTCTGGACTACAAGAATATCTGGCTCCCCATTGTTGAAATGGAATCTACTTATAATGCCGTGCATAGTGAAGAATCAGTCATTATAAACGAAATACCCCTTAAATTCAAAAATAACCAAGGGATGTTTGAGCTGGATCAAGAATTTTGCGACAAACGTGATTTGGATTTTGGATATATTCCAGAGGTGGATGACAATGAAACGGGGTTATTAACAAATGCGAATAAAACATATTTTGGGCTACCGAGTGGAAATTTTCTTTGCATAATGAAAGACCAAATCCTTGACTGGGAAACAAAACAGAAAATAGGAAATAAGGTTCTATATAAAGATACATATTTATGGAGTGGTCATGCAGAGACAACAAAAATATGTAAATATCAGAAGATGGAACAAAGAAGTGATGGACGTCAACATAGGACAACCAAAATTCGAGTTATATTTCAACTTCACGAAAACAGTTCTCCGCCACCATCTCCTTTCTTAAACGATTGCAGACTCGAGATCATTTACAAATCACCAGTTGACAGGTAATTAATCTTAATAATGAGAATGTAAACAATTCTGAAAATTAGAGTAATATGTACATAAATAAACTGAACAGCTTTACGAAAACCCGACTAAGGAAATATATACAGCGACTTTCAGATTTATCAATCGAAAATAAACTAACAACGCCATGGCAAAAAAATACAAAAAATACGGAAAGACAAACAACAGTTGCCAAATCACAACACAGAAAACTAAATACTGAGCAACAAAAACAAAAACCTTGAATGATCTCAGGTTTTGCAGGAAAGAAAGCAGAATCTAATAGTTTTAAATCTTGTGGGCAACCATTGAAATAATGAGAGGAAACGCAAGCGCTGATATATCGTACCAGCTTGGAGATATAAACTCCATATGCAGACTCTGTTGTAATGTTGCTGCATAGAAAAGGAAAGTTCACTTTCTGAAACTGAAATTATCTCTTTTATCTAAAGTGTTGTCCTCAATCGACACTAATGGTCAGTTTTTAGATGTAAGTCAAGAAATAAGGCACACTCAAATGTATATGTTGCATCCTGCATAACAAGTTCAATGGGGAAGATACGTTAAATTATTAAGCGAGAGGACAATATTGTATAGTGGAAGGTGAAGTTTAAGGATAATGCTAGCTTTAAAAAACAAATATATTTCCCAAGAAACACCTATATATGAAGTCATATGTATGAAGTTTTTTAGCTACTAATTTTGATATTTTATTCTATAGGTTGCAATTCTGTAAATATAGACAATGCAATTTCTCACCGAAACTCTCTATGTGGCTAAAACTGTGACACTTTTACTATGAAGTTTCGAGTAAAGTAATATAACAGAACGGAAAGTTGATATGCACTACCATTTTATTCAAAGATCAGAATATAGGGCTGTGCTGCATGACCTTCTAAGCGTTTAGACGTATACTACCCTTACCTCCATTTGTTGACTTCCTAAGAGTTAAGATTTAGGCACTACCATGTTTTTCTTTCGTTGTTAAATTACCAAGTGATGTGTCATGAGAAGAAAAAAAAAACAGAGATCATAAATGGAAACAGGACCTTAACAAATTAACATATCTATGAATATTAAATGGTTTATGTTGTATTTACAAAGTGCAACCTATAACTATAATTCGAAATTAAGTATGTCTAACGTCTTTAGATATGTTGAATTATTTAGCGTGATGACAACATTTTATAGCTAAAGTGAAGTTAAAGAACAATGCAAGCTTTAAATATATATATATATTTCCCAAGAAGCACCTATATAAAGTCATATATATATTAATTTTTAAGTTACTGAGTTTGATATTTTATTCTATATCTATTATTCGGAACAATAAAAAAACAGTACAACTACTACTATTAATGCTGTTTTGTATTATTTTATCTTAACAGGCGTATTGAAACACATCTGAAAAAGATTCATCAAGCGAGCGATTTAGCAAAAAATATAGCGATTGGAAATGATATCAATTTGCCAGGTTTGTATTCATGTACATGCATGACAAAATTCGTATATGTACAACAGCAATAAAAGAATAACCAACAACACAAAAAGAATGGGACAGCGCTTTTATAATTGTTCTTCATTTCAGGTCACGATGAGGCCTATTACTTTAAAAAAAATCTCACTTCACTGAAAGTATAAAATCTTACTATATGTAGGTTCTGATGGGATTTTCGTTTAAGTTTTGACTTCCTGTTCCGGGTATTTTGGCTTTCAGATATGCACAATGATGGCGCTCTTTCAGATGAACAGTTTGATTCTAGTTGTATCTAATTGATATATTAGCTTATTTTAAGGAAGCTAAATCAAGAGTTCCAAATAGTAAAGATGTAATCATCCCTTCGTATATTTAACAGACCACATTAAGAGTTGGTTAACCGTTATGACATACCCGTTTCACAGATAATAAAGGATATGTTCATAATGACGTAACTACAATCCCGTTCCCTTTTTACAATGTGACCTACCAAATTTTTTACCGGGTTTGTAATAAAATGAGGAACACGACGGATGCTACATGTGGAGCAGGATATGCTTACCCTTCCAGAGTACATGAGATCAATCTAAGTTTTTGAAGGGGTTCGTGTTCTATGATGTGTCTTGTGTACTGTTGTTCGTCTGTTTGTCCTGTTTTCTTTTTTGCCATAGCGTTGTCAGTTTTCGATATTTTCGTTTGAATGTCTCCCTGTATCTTTCTCCCTTTTTTTAAAGGAATAGTACGACCGATGCCACATACGAAAAGGAACCTCTCAACCAATCTGGATCACCTGAAATTACCCTAAGTTTCAGTGGGACTCGTGTTTCTCAGTCTTTAGTTAACGTTGTAGTGTTTCGTTGACCTTTGTTTGTCTTTCCGTCGTTTTTTGTTTTACAACCTTGTCGTTGTTGGATCTTTTTCGAGTTTTAAATGCCCCCTTGGTATCTTCCGTGACTGATTGTTTTCTGAATAATAAGATCATGAAAATAAGAAGAAAAAAATAAATCAGTTTTTTTAAGGTAGCACAATACAAAGCTTTTATAACTCCAACTCCCAAGTTTTAAAATGCTGTAACTTTCTTAATAATGCTTAAAAATTTATAAAAGTGGTAGTTTTGGATAGCTAACAGATTACTCTTTCAAATAAATGCAATGTTAGTATTATGCAACAAATATGTAACCAATTATAATGTTAACTGTGTCTAAAATATTGTTCACCAAATTTCCACTTTCAAATGAAATTAGCTTCTGCATAGGTATCCCTAGAGGGTTGCTTTTATTATATGTTGTTTCTAGGGCCATTATCGACAAAAGGGTGTCTCAGATTTCAGATAGAATGTATAGAACAAATTTTACACCTAATTGAACATTATCTTCTTTTACGTGGTTAGGATGTTTATACTAATAAGAGATTTATGAGAGAATGAAACACCACAGAGACAATCTGAGACACCCTTTTTAAGCCTATGCTGTGTTGATTAAGATTCCGTTAAAATTTTCTGTATAGTTAAAGAGATGATAGAGCTAAATTCATTCAAGTGAACTTACCATGATTTTGCCACTAATTACATAATAATTGATTACATAATGATTGCATAATAAAAATATTACATTCATTTAAAAGATTAATCTTTTGTCTATCTATATATACCTCTTTTATTATTTTTTATGCATTCATAAGAAAGTTACAGTATTTCAAAGGTTAGTGATTGGAAGTAAAAAAAAATTTGTATTGTGCTACCTTAACAGAACCAAAGTAGTAATATATCCTATAAACTAATGAGAATCGACGCTGAATAATTTGTTTCATTTCACTTTATCATTTCTTGACAAGAAAAGCAATTATTATTTCAAGTCGGAAAAGCAAAATTCCCGTTCTCTTGTATGAATTATTATACGTTATTTATAAACCATTAAAACAGAAATTTGTGATTGTAACAACGTAATATATTTACTTCTTATGTATAAAACTATTCAATTTCATGATCATTCTGTTTAAGGGATTTTTTTAATATTTCGACATTTCTGTGTATATTTTGTTTTCGATGGTACCTTAATGTAATCAAGTCAATGTAGCACATCATCGATTGGTAATCTTGACTCGAGTTTATGAAATGGCAGAACTAATTTCTTCTTAAAACTTATTATATTTTAGATCGAATACATTTTGAAGTAGCTGAACAGGTTGAAACAGAAGGTCTAGATGTTGATATGTGGCCAAATAATGAAAAGCAGCACTGGGCTATTAAAACCTCTCTGAAAAGAAGATTTAAACTGATTCAAGGCCCACCAGGTATGAAGTTATCAAATTATAACAAAATAGTTATTCTAAGAATGTCGTTTTTGGTTATACAAGGATCGTATTGTGTGGTTATAAACAGGGGGAGGGGTTGTTGTTTACGTTGTATTTAAGTTCGGTAACTTTTGTCAATGCAGGTCAATTTCAAAACGTTTCGAAAAAATGTTAATGACTCAGCCTTAAATCGTAATTGATTCAAGAGACTACGACTATGATTGCTTTCGAAGTTTTGTAAAGGAACATGACAAATTTTATATATTGTTTTCGCTTGAAAAGGTTTTCCGTATGTCAAAAACAGATTTAAATTTTGTGCTTACCTTTCTAGAGCAATAGAGGCTATCCCTGCTTTTTGGTGGGGTTCGTGTTTCTATATGACATTTGTTTTCAATTAAATTATGGTGCCATTTTCTGCTGCTGGTACCAGTGTTATGTTAATATTCTGTTCGTACAATATGTCTAATGACAGTACATTGAGAGCTTTTCACTCACCTGCGGAGCAGAGACTTACGTAATTTTTGGAACAATAATTTCACTCAATATTTTGTTGAATTTAATATTGCTCCTTTTGTTTGTTCCTGTGAAGTATTTTGCCGCGACTATATTTTTTTCTGTTTTTCTTATCATGGTATTATCTACTGTTAATTATGTTTTCGGAAATTTTCTTACAATTCCTCAGATTTGTTCATGGTTCCTAAGTTGAAATGTGGTAACAAAATTATATGAAATATGAAATTCTGATTCAAATTGTAGATAATCATGCGTATATTACCAAAGCTTGAATAAAATAAATACAGATAGATCATCATGTGCCAATAATTTAATTTTGCATGTAACACGTTTTCTGATTGACTGAAAGTGTTTGTTTATCAGCTGATCATAGTCATTATTTTGTCATGTGACCCTGACGTTACCATTTCCCCCCAAATTTACTCATTAATAATATTACAGTCATTCCTTAAATAAATAATTTTATAAGTTTATTTATAAACCTTGTCTACACGCCAAAAAAGGAATACATATATCCTAGAGTGCATGTAAGTACCAACAAAAATATTTGCTGCCATTTTTTTGAGTTTTGGTATCTTATACTCGTTTAAACAATATAATTTAAGGCAATTCTAAGATAGTTTCTGGCCACTGAATATCAGTATTACATTAATGATGAACAAACAGTATATTTTACAACTGTTATTATTTGTTTTCATGTACACCACTTCAATATCATTTCTTTAGTATAAATTTCATACTTAGAAATCTGTGAAAAAACAGCATCTATATTGTTTATTTTCAAGAAATCAATCTATTACATCTTACGACTATCAAAACCTATCAGTGATTGCTTATAATAAAGAAAAGAAAAATAAGGAACCCTACTTTGTTAGACTGTTTGCTTCATTCCTCAAAGAATATTAATCTTTAAGTAGCAAATTTTATTGTGTTAACATTTTTGCTTGCTGTTCGCACATGAACGCAAATAATAATAACAAAATATACACAAAACGAAATCGAAAGTAGACATGCAACGTTTAAATTCCGAAACGATTTGTTTTAAGTCAGCAAAAAACTTCAACCCATTTCAATTAGATTACATCAATTATTTCTTAGTTTTTCATTGCGTAGGAACCGGCAAAACTTATATTGGTGTGAAGCTTGTTTACCTTTTCAACAAATTCAATACCTTAATGCAACAGAGGACGGGTGATACTAAGAAACAGATAATTTTCTGTGGACCTTCCAACAGATCTGTCGATTTAGTAGCACGTGAGTATTGATGTTGTGTTGCACACATTACTATTTGGCAATTAACACCATGTTTACTATTTTGTACTTGTTTGGCTTTATAACTATTTTGATCTGAGCGTCACTGATTATTCTTAAGTAGACGAAACGTGCGTCTAGCGTATTAAATTATAAGCCTGGTACCTTTGATAAATAAATGCAACAGAATAAACTTGAGAATTGAAATGGGGAATATGTCAAAGAGACAACAACCCGACCATAGAAAAGACAACAGAAGTATACCGCTGTTCGAAATTCATAATTCGATTGAGACAAAAACAAACCCGGGTTAAAAACTAAAGCTATGGGAAAACATCTTATATAAGAGAAGTAGTACGACACAACTATTGATAACTATTGTTATAGGGAAAAAAAACCTACAATAATCCAAGTAATACGCTTCTTTTCCATTATTCATTTTCAAATATACTAGTAACTTATATAAAAATGATCTATATGTTTACACTATATTCAGTCTGCTAAGTTTATATTTTAAATAAAGTTTAATAAGATGTCATTAAACTTATATTGTGGTAATTCAGTATAATGTAGAAACTTCATATCTTCACACGATTAACACACAATGTATCTACTATGATATATATTCAACATATGTTGACTTCAATAACGTCATTAAAATTTTCTTCGTATATACGAATTCAGGTCTTGTAATAGAGAAATTAGGACCAAAAGCCCCACGTATTGTTAGAATATATGGTGGTGCAATTGAACAATTAAGCTTTCCAATTCCTGGAAGAGCAAGTATAACCAGCCGCAACATATCCGATGCTAAAGCAGATCCCTTCCTAGTTGAACATGGTGTTGTTCTGCATTATTTGATTCGTCAAGAGGGAAAACCATATGCCGCACGTATTACGGAACTAGATAATCAATTTTCTGACGATGTCAATATGTTAGAAGAAATGGATGAACGAAATAGGACACCCTTAAGAACAACCATTGCGGAGATAAAAGAATATAAAGATATCCAGAGTAAAGCAACAAAAGAAGAGCTTCCAAAATATGACGTCATATTTTGTACAAATTCCCTGGTAGCAAACCCAAAAGTCCTAAAAGCTACAAAAGACAGAGTTTACCAGCTTATAATTGACGAGAGTGGAATGTGTTCAGAACCATCAACAATAGTTCCAATTATTGCAACATATGCGAAACAAGTAATTCTAATTGGCGACCATAAACAATTGCGTCCGATAATGAAATGTAAAGAAGCAGCAAAACTAGGACTAGAAACCTCTCTTTTTGAAAGATATTCGGGGAATATGTTATACACAACCATGTTACAGGAACAGTATAGAATGGTATTTTGTTTGTATAAATGTTGATCTTAGATATTAAGGAGCGTTTTTATAAAACAAATCTACACTCCCGATAAAAAAGATAAAATATTTTAGTTTTTTTAAACTTAAACTTCGTTTCTGTTCTTTACATTTTGACAAAAAGTCATTTATCCTCAAAACATCTATCTTGTTTGCCGATTCAAGAAAAGTCAACATTTCAACAAATGTTGACATGGCGTGTTAACGTCAAATTATGTCACATTTACTATTGTGAAAATTTAGCTGAGTGTGGATTTAATGGCATACATGCACAATAAAAGAGTACCGGAATGTCTTACATGCATAATAAAAGAGGAACGGAATACACCGAAAGAATATCCTAACTCATAAATCAAAAACAAACTAACAATGTCGTAAACAAAAAAGAAATTGATAAATTAAAAACACACAAGACACATTTAGTAGAGTTGGTCTCACTTCTTTTGAAGTCCATGCGTTTAGTTTTTTTACTTTGATTGTTTTCTTAATTGATTTATGAGATTTTAACATCGACATTGTGCTACCTTTTATATTTACACTGGTATTTTTTTTTTTATATATGTAAACCGATTTTTTAAAATTTGATTGCTATCGTGTTATAAATCTCAACTACAATTAGATGCATGTAAAGTCAATATGAGCAAGCAAGCAATTGTATACCATGCGGAATCGTAGAATCAAACAACATATAAGTATACAAAACTATTAAAAAGAAGTTGACAAACTTTGCACCAAAATCTAAAGATTTAACGACATGAACCCAGAATAACCTTTCGATTAATTGATACAGCCTTCAATCCTTTAAGTGAATGAGTTTAAGAATTTATGGCTGATTTATTTATGGATTAATCTTATTTGTAACGACAATTCTGCACTTTAAATATACTAGATATCTACGATGTATAGATATATAAATCAAAATCATTTATGATAACTGTATGCGATAAAGCTATATGCAGTTTTCATATTTGAATGGTTTTTTTTTCACAGCATCCAAACATATGTGAATTTCCGTCAAAGCACTTTTATGATGGTGCATTAAAAACCCATCCGGGTGTCGGAACATCGCATCAACCATTGCCTATGTGGCCACGTACGAGGGATGGACATTGGCCACATGTGTTTTGTCACGTTGAAGGAGATGAAGAGATGTTAACGGTTAAAACCGAGGCAGGAAATGAACAGTCAAGATTTAACGATTCCGAAGTTAAACAAGTGGTAAGAGATATATGCCCCATTACAAATTACAATCTTAAAATATCACATTCAATATGGACGGCATCTATACAAGTATTTCACTCCAATTTGAGGTTGCCGTTGTCTAGATTTGCAGTGTTTTGAGAGTTTTTGATCCAAATTGCAGGCATCAATGTAACTCTGACAAACAACAATTAAAATTTTTTGAATGTTTTTACATGTTCTAATTTTGTGCAATGATATGATACATCATATGCCGTCTGTTTTGATATGACAATATATTAATGAATAATAATGGAACATAATGAGACTGACGAGTAAGTGTCTTTTAGGGACAGTCACATTTGCACTTTCACTAAATTGTGTTAGTTTGTAAATACTGAGCTATAAAAGACTTTGAATACCTAATGGGTCGATGCCATAACTTGACGTTTCGTCCCGTGGGTATCACTAGCCCAGTAGTCAGCACTTCGGTGTTGACATGAATATCAATTATGTGGTCATTTTTATTAATTGCCTGTTTACAAAACTTAGAATTTTTCGAAAGACTAAGGATTTTCTTATTCCAGACATAAATTACATAAGCCGTATTTGGCACGACTTTTAGGAATTTTGGATCCTCAATGCTCTGTTTGGCTTTATAACTTTTTTGATTTAAGCCTCACTGATGAGTCTTACGTAGACGAAACGCGCGTCTGGCGTAATAATTTATAATCCTGGTACTTTTCATAATTATTATGTCCACTTCTGGTTTTATATTTCTAGTCTTATTTCATTTTTTCTTGAATTGAATAGTCGTATCTTCAAACTAATGTTTATTTTTTTCAGTATGTTAAATATTTGACAACACTATGTGATTATAGCAGGTGACTTTTAGTCAGTGTTTAATTTTCAGATAATATAGAAGATACATTGTAATTGTAAAAGGTTCTGATTCTGATTATAAATATTGAAGTCATATGCAACGGTTTTCTTCTAATTTTAATGTTATTGAAATTATTGAACCAAGGTATGCATATACAATATACTAAGTCATATATGCACGTTTTTATATTTTTCTACGAATCTAAAACTATAATATTTGATTTGTGATTGTTGATATAGTTAAGTCGGCCTCTTATCTTGACTTACATCTAGAAATTGACAATGAGGGTCTGTTGAAAACGAAACTTTACGACAAAAGAGATAATTTCAGCTTTCTAATTGTAAACTGTCCATTTCTAAGTAGCAACATTCCAGCAGCAATTGCATACAGGGTATATATCTCCCAATTGATGCGATATTCCCGTGCTTGCATTTTCTATCATGATTTTCTTGATAGAGTGTTGCTGCTCACAAGGAAGCTATTAAACCAAGAGTTGCAAATGGTGAAGTTGAAATAATCTTTTCGTAAATGTTACGGACGCCATCACGAGTTGGTTGGCCGTTATGGAATAACCGTTTCACAAATGATATCGGATATGTTCCTTACGTCGTAAGTACAATCCCCTTCCCTTTTATGAATGTGACCAACCGAATTAGACTTTTTATCGGACTTGTTATCAAATAAGCAACACGACGGGTGCCACATGTAGAGTAGGATCTGCTTAACCTTCCGGAGCACCTGAGATCACCCCTAGGTTTTGGTGAGGCTCGTGTTGCTTATGCTGTAGTTTTCTATGTTGATTTATGTGTACTATGATTTGTTTGTTTGTCTTTTTCATTTTCAGCCATTGCGTTGTCAGTTTATTTTCGATTTATGAGTTTGACTATCCCTCTGGTATCTTTCGTCCCTCTTTGATAACTTTCTAGTTTTTGTCGAAGTTTACCTGATTGTGACATTGAAATTAATCAACAAGAAGCACGCAGACCACGTGACAAATAAATGAATGGACAGAGCCATGATCTTTTTTGTATATTTTCAATGCGTTTCTGTTTGTTTATTCAACCTTTCCTTTACATGTTAAATGTTTTTTGCCGGTAATTTTATCACGGTTTTCCCTTGCACTTGCATTGTGCGATGAGCGAAGTTTTAACGAGATATTAGTATACGTAGTAGTGTCACTGCATACTAGGTATATTAGAGAATTAGTTCACGGGAAGAAAATGAATCAATAGCACGACAGTGAGGATATGTGCTACCCAAATATTCATGCTCTCTGCTTTCATAAATATATAGTAAAAATAGATTATTAAAGTATACAAAACATATTAAAATTTTACATTTGACTTTCAAAATTTCATGAAACTTTTCAAACATATTTAAAAAAACAAGAAGTTCTTTGCTCATACTTATTACAAGTCAACAGAGTTTGAGACAACGAGAGTTAACTGTAGTATATTTGTAAGAATAAATGTATTCCTTTGAGCTAAAGAAAATCTTAAAAGGTATTTGTGAAGCATGTTCCTCAGGGATTGTAGCGATTCTTACAGTTTATGTTTGTAATCTTGGATGTGTTCTTGAAAAAATAAGGCTTTTCTACCTCAGGAATAGATTACCTTAGATGTATTTGGCAAAACTTTTAGGAATATTTGGTGTTCAATGCTCTTTAAATTTGTACTCTATTTGGCCTTTTAAACATTTTTTGATTCGAACGTCACTGATGAGTCTTTTTTAGACGAAACGCGCGTCTGGCGTCTATATAAAATTTTGATCTTGGTATCTATGATGAGTTTATTTTCTTAATAGAACTGTGACATTTGAATGGAGGTAAACTACTGTTACTTTAGTTATATTCGACTATCCCCGATAAATTTAAAGAATGTGTTTTGGTTGATTTTTCTGTCATGTTAAATTTTTAAGCACATTAGTTTAAACATTAATTTGACCTTTAAAGAATTGCTCTAAGGTTAGTTCTATTGTAAAAATGGTAAAGTCAAATGTTTAAGGACCAAAGGGTGGTTTATTTTGAAAATACAAGGGTTTAGATATACGCTTCTCATATCTACGGGGTTTATTTGTGTCTTTATCTATGCTGATATAGCCAGAGGAAACCAACTTAAACAGTTATCTGATTATGATAGATGAAACATTAGCAATTGAATGAACAATTATACGTTTCAGATGAAAGTTTTTCAACATATGGTAGAAAACGAAAATGTGCCACCTTCAAGCATTAATGTCATGTCTCAGTACAATGCTCAGTGTACAGCATTGAGGGCAGAATCTGTTAACACTGGTCTTACAATGCCCATAGTATCTACTGTAGTGGC